>NC_081565.1:31273582-31463189 GCF_022355385.1 Mustela nigripes
TATACCCCATTTTGGTGAAACTATGGGAAATAGGCAATTTCCTGTGGGGTAGGTAGGAAAGTGAAATGTACTTCTGGAGACACTCTGGCAAACATTGCCACAAGTCCTAAATATTTGCATCCCAGACATTCTGCTAATAAGGATTTAGCCTGAGGAGATAATCAGACAAGTTGTGTATTACAAGGATGTTCACCCTGGTGCTGTTTATAATAGTAAAATAACAACAAATAATGTCCAGTTCTAGGGAACTGGCTACATAAACGATGATACAGCCCCATAAAACGTTGATGTCGCTCTGTATTGAAATGGGAACATATCTGCTGTACATTTTGGGGGGTAATTGGTTATGAAACCAAAAGAATAACATGACGTTGCTTTTGATGGACATACAAATGTGAATGGTAGTTACATTTGACTCATAGGACTGTGGGAGTGACATTTTCATATCTCTGTTTCTAACTTACCCTCTTGGATTTTATTTCTTGGATATTAAGGAAATATTAAAAGTTAAAAACTCATAATTTGATAGACAAATTGGCCTCTTGACTTAATTTTGTTTTTGATTACTAGTGATTTTAAACAGTTTTTCGTGTTTATTACTTAATAATATAGTTAATAATAAAAAAGTTTATTACTTACTAATATAGTTAAATAAGGACTAAAGTCTTGTGTTTTCAGAGGTCGTGTTTCAACTGGGAGGGAATCAGCACCATCTAGTCTCAATCTCTCATTTCATAGGTAAGGATCAGTCAGTCCAGGGAGGTTACATGGTCTGACCAAATGTGAGACAGAATGATGGCTGGTATTGGACCCATCGAACCACTGAGCTTTCTGTTACAGTTTGCTCTCTTTCTCAGATTGGGTACATGCTTAGTACGCCATACATGCTTCCTGGCAGTACTAAGTGTTCTGTTGTGCCAATTCAGAGATTAATTTGTGATTCATGATTGCTAATGATTAATTTTGGAGGTGATTTGTGGTAGATGTTGCTTTACACAAGCTGGGCTTTTTTCTGTGTGTATGTGAGGGGAGTCAAATAGGGGCGTTTGTTATGCAATTGAATCTGTACAGTGGAAGGAAGAATTTGGTGTTTGGGTCAGAGGACCTGCAAGTGACTCCAGCAGTACCATTCTGTAGCTGTGGGCCCCTGGGTAAGTTACTTAACTCCTTTGAACTTTGTCCATAAATGGCCAAGAGTGTCTACATCACAAGGCTGTAAAGAGGATTAAATGGGGTTGTAAAGAGAATTAATGTGTGAAAAAGACCAGTAAAGTGCTAAACTGAATGTTATATATCTGTTTATCCTCACTGGTTTGTTAAGATCCCATTTCTTTCCGGAAAGAATTTGAGATAGCAGATGTATATGCTGAATGTTGTTGTTGTTATGGTTTCTCCTATATACCAACTCTGTGGGAAGGTCGGTTGTCAAGATGGACTGTAGCAAGAAAGCATAAATATTTACAACAACCTGTTTCAGAAAATTGGGTAAGGGAGAAACTCCTTGGGTAGGGAAATTAAATTTCTACCAACCACTTGGGGCTAGGAGTGAGTCTGCTAGTCATGAAAGGGCAAGTTAATCATCTGAACCAGGCTTATGATTACTAAGAACGAAACACTTTGCAGTCTGGGGGGGAAATGTTTCTCTTTGGGCTATAACATGCCACGGGCTGTGCACATTGTGTTGGGCACTTATGGACCATATGGGCTTTGGGTCGTCAAAGAGGGCCTATAGGGTTGGTCTTTTATAGAAAGCTAACCAGAGAACGTAAGTGCTTTTAACATCTCTATTCATAACACCTTCAATGGCTCACTTCCTTTTTAAGGGCTGTTTCTTCTTTGTTGGTCAGAGGTGATTATCATAAAGACACCTACCCCACATGTCTAGGGCAGGATGGTCCTCCGCCCAATATGGAGGGTTTCTTTTTAGATCCTTGTATTATTTCCAGTTCTCCAGGCAGTGCTTCTCCCTCTCCTCCTTCCCCTTTCCCTCCCCCTTTCTCCTCTGCCTCCTTCCTCCTCTTCCTGTGTGCCTCTTTCTCCTTCCCCTTCTTTTTCCTCCTCTTTCTCCTCCTGCTCTTCTTCTCCTCCTCCACTTCCTTCTTCTCCTCCTCCTCCCTCGTCTTCTTCCTTGTCTCCTTCTCCTTCTCCTCCCCCCTCCCCTCTTCTTCCCCCCCCCCCCCCCCTTCTCCTTCCCCCCCCCCCCTCCCCCCCCCCCCCCCGCCTCCTCTTCTTCTTCCTCTTCTTACATGTCTATACTGGTCTCTGTCTTAAATATTAATTGATAGTTTTCCTGAAATGTCTGGTGATCCTTGGTTATCTGTTCATATTTTAAAATGAGGCACTGAAAAGCTGATTGAAAACTATATATTCATGGGCAAAGCCTGACAATTGCTGGAATGGACCTTACTGTCCATGCAGAGAGAAACCAGCTCATTATTTGGGGATTCTCAAATGGTCTTCTTTTAGGTCTGTTTCCCTAGAACAGAATCCTTTAATCTCTTGCCATGGTGGTGAATAGAAGGTTTAAATCTCCCTCTCAGAATTTTGAGAGCTGATTAGGAAAAAGGGGGCTGGAGGTTCCTTATTGTTCAGAATGACAACTTTCACTTACTCCCTTTATTTTACTAAGGCACCTCATCCTCACTGTTTGGAATCAGGATTTCTAGTTGGTCTTAAAACTAATATAAGCCAATGAGGGATGCAGCAAGTAAAATTAATTAATTCTGAAAGCATACTGCAAACTAAAAATAAATTAGTGTAACTATTCTTATTTAAAAAGTGACCATCTTGAGCCATAGCAATTGAATTTTGGCATCCTATTCATGATATTTAATAACCCTATTATACTTTATACTGGCTCTGCCCTCCTTAGAGCAGAGTTTAGCGTTCAGTGACACATTTTGAAAGGAACATTGACAAACAAAATGGGTGGTGAGGATAGCAAAGCATCTAATGCAGAGGTTAGCAAACTATGGCCTGGGGTCAAATCCAGGCAGTCCTCTGTTTTTATGGGCCAAATTTTATTGGAACACAGCTATACACATTCATTTACATATTTTTTATGGCAGTTTTTGTTTTAAAAATGCAGAATTGAGTAGTTGTGACAGTGATATATGGCTTAGAAAACCTATAATATTTACCATCTGGCCCTTCCCAGAAGAAAGCTTGATGATCTCTGATCTATAGGCCACATTCTGTGCTTCATGCTTGAAGAAAGTGGAGACTCAGTCTGAATACAAGACGATGGAAGAACTATATGCTAGTTAATAAGGATAATTTTTAATATTTATCGAGTGTTTAAATGTTCCTGACACATGCATTATCATATTTAATAGTGATTAAGGATCATCTCCCTGGCTAGATTATGCATTCTTTAATGTTAAGTTTATAGCTCCAGAATCTAGAAAGTATGGGCTTTGAGTGAATGTTTGTTGAGCTAAGTGAGCAGTGTTATCGTGCTCTGATGAAGAGATGAAAGCCCCTTCTTGGAGACCAGAATAGAAATTTTAGAGAAGCAGATTTCAGGTCAGTGAAAGGTCATATCTGCTCTCACCTAGGTAGTGAAATATCTGCCCTTGAAGAAGTAATCACAAGAGCCTGGCTGTCCACACAGTTGTTCATGGATCTTTCCTAGGGGTTTCTTGCTTTCGGTGGCAGGTTGAACTACATGAAGTCTTGACATGACAGGTTTTTGTCATTCAAACTAGGAGACCAAAGACTAAAACTCAGAACTTACAGTTGATATACTTTTCTTTCCACTGTAATATACTGCCTCTCTTAAAATTCCCATAAAAAGGGCTATGAGGAGAGGTTGGTGTTGTGGAAGGAACATCACAATGAACACAGGAGTTTTGGGGTTATAATTCCATTTCTGCAATGTATTTACCACATGAGCCCAGCAAGTCTTTTAATGCCTTGGGGCCTAAGTGTCCTCAAGTAAGGGGAGTGGACTAGATAATCTCTAAATTCTCTTTCAGCGCTAAAATAAATTTATCCAAGGATTAGCAGGGCCCCTCCTATTGGGAGGACAGGACAGACTAGTTCAAACAAGATGTTTCCCTGTTATGTGTTGCCAGAGTACTGGGGCTCTGCTTTTAAAAATATTTTGCCCACCTCCTGATCCCAATCCCGTCTCAGCTGCTCGGTTTCTATCCCCTTTCTGCATCCTTGTTCCTGTCTTGCTTCATGGTACTTCTTACTTGGGAAATTAGGTTTAAGTAGGCATAGTTTTAGCCTTTCTTTAGCATAGCGAAGGCAAGGACTTGTTAAATTCTGCTCATTTGGCTAGTGAAGAACTTGGAGCTGTTCAATGCTTGGAAGTTTGGGGATACTAACATTGACCTCAGAAAGGTGATTGGGCCTCCTTTATTTAGGGCACCAGCCATGGCGAGCTCATATTTCTCATGGGGGAACATTTTATTCTTAGTGGAGACAGCTTCAGCTCCCAGAATGAGCCGTCTACCCATTTATTTATTAAAGTTCTTTCATTAAAGGGTAAGAACTTAACCTAAATTCTTTTAAAAAAGGACAATAAGATTCAACCTTAAGTGGACCCTCATCTAGCAGCACTGTTCTCACATCCCACTTAAATAGATATCGACTACTAACTGTGGTCTCCAATTACCTGTGGGCTTTTGTTTGAACTGTCTTAAATTTTAAAAATTTCATTTGACTTAAGTGCTTAGTATTCAATGGTTTTACAGTTGCCCATATTCCACACTATATGTGACCATATAGCTCTTATGTCTGAATAGCCCTAAAAACTGCAGTGTCATGTTAAGAACTCCTTTTAGTCCAAGGCATGTCAATACATGTTGCCAACTTCCAACTGATTCTCATCCAGAAGATTAGCAAGGCCGCCACATGGTGTTCTTTTTTACGAAACATTATTGCCTGCATTATAGCTAGGACTTCATGTGGTAACATTAATCCCAAATCTGCAGAATGGTACTCTTAATTCTGCTTGGGTGGAGAGCAACTTGAGCTCTCAGCATAAGCTTTTTATTTTGGGAATACCATTCTTTGTCATCATTTCTGCAAGGAATCTTAGTTATTAGGAATTTTATTTCACTCCTGAAAAATAATATTTTCCTCTTTTCATATTGAGAAACCCAGATTTCATATCTTTAATGAATAGTTTCTAGCATCGATTTAGTTACTGAATAGCCTCCCCAGATATGTTTTAGTTATTCATTTTGAAGCTTTAGGAATTCCAGGGTGCCTGGGTAGCTCAGTTGGTTAAGCAACTGCCTGTGGCTCAGGTCATGAACCCGGAGTCCCAGGATCGAGTCCCACATCAGGCTCCCTGCTCAGCAGGGAGTCTGCTTCTCCCCCTGACCTCTCTCCTCTCATGCTCATTCTCTCTCTCTTTCAAATAAATAAACAAAATCTTAAAAAAAAAAAAAAAAAGAAAAAGAAAAAGAAAAAGAAGCTATAGGAATTCCAGGTAAACATGGAGACTGGCTGGAAGTCCCTGGGGAGGTCTTTCCCAAATTTCCTTCTAAGATGCCTGTAAAGACAAAGAAAAAATATAATAATTTAAACACAAAAATAAAAACAATGAGCAAGGTAGTCTCAAAATTTGGGGAAGAATCTCTACTAATTATAAAACAATATTAAACAAACTTACCCCAGTGTCTTTCTAAGGCCCACTGAGTTGGCTTTATGACATGACACAAAAAAAACTTTTGAAATGGGGCAGGGTTGAATCTACTGTGTTCCCTCCACTGTCTTGTTCATTATCAGTACAACCCTGCAGTTGGGGTTTTACCCAGGTGTGTTTTGTGAGGCTGAGAATATTTTCACATCATTCAATATTACAGAAATTAAAATTCTCAGAAAAGAAACTGGATACTGAGAAAACCAGCTCAGCTTTGGCTGAGTTGCAAGACTGGTGGAGGTATGTTGCATTTTCAGGGGAAAATTTCTAAAAGGTAAAGCTCTTTAGGTTTAGATTGGGTCACAAACAAACAAAACAAACCACCATGAACAAAGCCCTTAGTAACAGTGAATGCTGGGAATTAATTTTTGAGGAAGCCATGATGGGTTTAGACTAGGTGTTAGGCCAGATGATGTGCACATCTAACAAATGGAGTGGAACTAAGGGTGCTTTAACTTCTCTGCATTTTGATAAACACCCAATATGAATAGATTTCAACTTGTTCAAAGATACATAAGGAAGAGGTAAAAACCATATCACGCATGTGGAAAAGACTTTACTACAAGAGAAGAAAGAGTATTTGGAAGACCCAAAGTAAGAGCACATCTCTGAAGTGATTTCCTGGAGGGTCTGGAAGCTGGAAGATTTCAGGGAAGCATTTGGCTTCCTCCATAGAATACAAAACATATGGATGTTAAAGAGCAGAGAGCAAATACATGGATAATTGGTATTCTTGAAGAAGACACTTAAACTAATGGAAAAATGAAACAATAATTAAAGATATAACAGAAAAAGGGAGAGAGGGAAAGAGAGAGAAAGACAGGGGCAGAGAGAGAAATGAAGAAACAGACTCTTAACTGTCAGGAACAGACTGATGGTTCCCAGAGGGGAAGTGGGTGGAGGAATGGGTGAAATAGGTGATGGTGATTAAGGAGGACACTTGTTGTGATGAACACAGGGTGATGTATGGCAGTGTTGAATCACTATTTTGCACACATGAAACTAGTATTACACAGTATGTCAACTATACAGGAATTAAAACAAACAAACAAACAAACAACAAACAAACAAACAAATAATTTCATCCTACCCCAAAGATATAACATGAAAAATTCATGAGAGGAAGTAAGACCCATATTGAAAAAAGTAATTGTATTCCAGACAAGCCAATGCACAAAGGCACACATAGAATATATCCTGGCAAGAATTTTAGTTCATAAAGTTAAGAAAAAACTTTAAAACATCTAAGCAAAAGAAACCAAAACGTTAAAAAAAAAATCTGGCTGTTCTTTGGCTTTTGTTTTGAAAGCCTAAATTTAGAAGAAAATAGAGTATTTACAGAGTTTTGAGAACCAAAGTTTGTAAGTTATTGCTCTTATACCCAGCCTAATTATCTTTAACTTGTGAAATAACAAAAAGACATCTCAGATAGGCAAGGACTTGGAAACATGTACCGTTCTTGAAAACAACTGGAAAAGCCTAAAAATGGAGTACTTAGGCTAGAAAAGGATTGTCCTCTCGTCTGAAAACAGTTACAATAGAGATATGTCCAGTTAATGCTTATCAAATCATTTTCAGTCATTAAATTCTTTATTTAGAAGAAATCTCCCTTGAAAATTCCAAATATAAGACAGCTACAATCGTCTTTCTCTGGTTAAAGAGTATATAAAGAACTAAGAGGCCTATCCATAGGCAACCTGTGACTTCTCAAATGTTAGGACTCTGGAAAAAAGTTTAAAAATCACTGCTCAAAAGTAACTATTATAAACCTATAGAACTGAATACAGATGTCAAAATGATTATTAAAGGAGACTTATAATGGATAAATTAATTTGATAATAATCTAGATGTAGATGTTATAATTCTTTGACTATGTTCTCCTGTTTCAAGATAATTTTGATTATTCTAGATTTATTGCAATTCCACATAAACTTTAGAATTGGCTTGTCAATTAAAAAAAAGCCATTGGATTTTTATTGGAATTGGATTAAACCAAATTCAATTTAGAGAGAACTGACATCTTTATATTAATATGATTTATCTTTGTGTACTTTTAGCTCTTTTTAATTTCTCTTAGGTATTTATTTTCATATTTTTTGTAAAGGTCTTGCACATCTTTTGTTTACATTATATGTTTTTGATACCACTGTAAAAGGTATTGTTTAAATTTCATTTCCAATTGCTGCTATATAGAAACATAATCAATTTTGCTTATTTAGTTTATAATTTGTTTTTTTTTTTTTAAGATTTTATTTATTTATTTGACAGAGAGAGGTCACAAGTGGGTAGAGAGGCCCACAGAGAGAGAGGGAGAAGCAGGCTTCCCTTCCAGCAGAAAGCCTGATGCGGGCTTGATCCCAGGACCCTGAGATCATGACCTGGCTGAAGGCAGAGGCTTAACCCACTGAGCCACCCAGGCGCCCCTGTAATTTTTTTTTTTAAATGTAAACATAAAAGCAATAAATCTCTATATATTTATGTAGTATATTTTGAGTTTGTTCAATTCACTTCTTAGTTCCAGTAGTTTTTTGGTAGATTTTTTATTATGTTCTGTTAGCTGATATATAGTACAGCATTAGTTTTTGATGTAGTGTTCAGTGATTCATTGGTTATGTATAACACCCAGTGCTCATCACAATAAGTGTTCTCCTTAATACCCATCACCTGGCTACCCCATGTTCCCACTCCCTCCCTTCTATAACCCTCAGTTTGTTTCCTAGGGTCTAGGGTCTCTCATGGTTTGCCTCCTCTTATTCTTTCCAATTCAGGTTTTCCTCCCTTCCCGTATGGTCCTCTGCACTATTCTTTATTTCTACATATGAGTGAAACCATATGATAATTATCTTTCTCTGCTTGACTCATTTTACCTAGCATAATTCCCTCTAGTTACATCCATGTCAGTGCAAAAGGTAGGTATCATCCTTTTTGATGGCTGAGTAATATTCCACTGTATAAATAAACCACATCTTCTTTATCCATTCATCTGTTGGAGGCTATTTTGGCTCTTTCCATAGTTTGACTATTGTGGACATTGCTGCTATGAACATTGGGGTGCATGTGCCCCTTCTTTTCACTACATCTTTATCTTTGGGGTAAATACAGTAGTAGTAAAGTAGTAGTAAATAGTAGTACGAAAAAATAGTAGTACGATTGCTATGTCATAGGAAATCTCTACTTTTAACATCTTGAGGAACCTCCATACTGTTCTCCAGAGTGGCTGTACCAGTTTGCATTCCCACCAACAGTGTAAGTGGGTTCCCCTACCTCCACATTCTTGCCAACATTTGTTTCCTGTCTTGTTAATTTTTGCCATTCTAACTGGTGTAAGGTGGTATCTCATTGTGGTTTTGATTTGTATTTCCCTCATGGCTAGTGATGATGAACATTTTTTCATGTGTCCATTAATCATTTGTATGTCTTCTTTGGAGAGGTGTCTGTTCATGTCTTCTGCCCATTTCTTGACTGGATGGATATTGACTTTGAGAAGTTCTTTATAGATCGTGGATATCAACCCTTTATCTGTAATGTTTGGTTGATTTTTTTAGGATTTTATACATATACAATCATGTGATCTACAAATAAATACATATAGTACATATTTACCAATACAACTACATACTACCTTCTTTTTCCATATTATAGCCAATTTAGTTTGAGACTTCTTTGTACTTCTAAGTCTAAGATCCCTCCTGCATTTCTTCTTGCAGTCATCACTTTTGTCTAACATTATGGTGACACACTGCTTTTTATTCATGTCTTTCTGAACATAACCACTATTCACCTTTAGAGTTGACAGTTTAATTTGAAAGCACACTGAAAGGGGTTCACTTGTGTTTTTTTTCCTGCTGGGTTAAACTAATAATTTTTCCTCTTAATTGAAGTACATATAGCTGGGTGACAATTAGCATCACTAGAAAATCATCCCACATTGGTCACACTTCTATGCCTAGCTTTGGAAGTTTTATTCTTTCTCTGAGAAATTTGTCAATTTTGATTACCTTTAATTGTATTGCTTTATATGAGACAGAAAATCATTTCATACCCCAAATTTTTTATTTCAGGGCTGCTACATAATATAATATTTTGAATCTCACTTTTTTTTTTTTAAAGATTTTATTTATTTACTTGGCAGACAGAGACCACAAGTAGGCAGAGAGGCAGGCAGAGAGAGAGGAAGGGAAGCAGGCTCCCCACTGAGCAGAGAGCCCGACGCGGGGCTCAATCCCAGGACCCTGGGACCATGACCCGAGCCGAAGGCAGAGGCCTTAACCCACTGAGCCACCCAGGCGCCCCTTGAATCTCATTTTAACCTAACATTTAAAATCATGTTGGGCTGTCAATGTAATTAACTCATCCAAGGTAACAACTGGATGAACATACCTTCCATGCATGGCTAAGATCACATGTATGTGGCAACTACAACGATGCCTCAATTTAGTCCTGTCTTTGACCACTGCCAAATGTCTTTGACATCTATTGAAAGATATAGTCAAAGTTCAGAAAAGTTGAAATTTGGAAATAGACTAATGAATTATAAAATGGATTAATTGTTGAATTGCTCAATAAATTAAATAGCTGCTCTTAAAGAAACAATAAAGGTATGCATTTTTGGCAAGTGTATTCAAGGAAAAGAAGAATTATATATAATATGGTGCGTGCTGTGAAGTGTGTAAGCCTGACGATTCACAGACCTGTACCCTGGGCAAATAATACATTATATGTTAATAAAAATCATTGATTTAAAAAGAATTATAAGAGATTATTAAAATAATTATTAAAGAATACCATGGCAAAGTTTTTTAAAGATCTGGATAAATAAATTGTTTTTCTAAGAAAAATATATTACGAAAATGACTTCAACTAGAGTTAGAAAACCTGAACATTTGTAACCACTAAAAAAACTATAAATTTGTAATTTGAATTATAAAAATTATTTAAAAAGAGCCAACTCCTAGAAAAGCCCTAGGCTAAATGGATTTACAGACAATCTCTTAACAACTTTCAATGAATGGTTAATTCCTATGTATAAACTGCTCCTTAATAAACAGATGGTAAAGTTTTCAATTAATTTCAAAAAGCTAACAGAGTAATTATACCAAAACCTTAGAGACACTATAGTGGATATAAACTGTTTTTATTAAAAAATTTAAAGAAAATTAAAAATAAAAGTGCTAGAGGCAGACACACAGTTTAAAAAATTTCTATTTAGTCTAAGAATTACATCCATTGAAAGGTAGAATAAAATTGAACATACAAGTGGGTTGGTGGTAGAATTAGGCTTAGAATTCGAAAAAAATTTTTAACCAACATTTTCTCATACTGAAGTTGTATGTCAAAAATCAAATATAACTTGATTCTATCTATCTATCCATCCATCCATCCATCCATCCATCCATCATCCATCTGTCTACTTGTCATTATTAATTATAATGGCTAAGAACTATTGTACTAACAATTAAGGGTAAATAAAATCCTTGAAGATTGCTCCCTAGAAAAAGGGTGAAACTTTTAAAAGTTGGAACCATAGTGTTTAGAAAGCACCCTCCAGTCCTTGATTCTGTTCTCTGCTGAGTTCTGGACTCAGTTCCTTCTGCAGGTCACCAGTTGCATGGATCCAGCCTCTGCTCAACTATCCTACAACAATGAGATAATAAGATTGTGACAATTTTGTGTATTCTCAGTCAGAGGTGGCACAGATTTTGTTGGTCCCAAAGTGTATGTAATTTTGGACTTCTTCTTAAGAAAACGAATATAAAATTAGGGCCTGGAGGAGTTTGTGCAACAGAGGAGCCCTGAAGTTTAAGCTTCATCAGTCTCATAGAAAATTTCCCTCTGTTCTCAGTTATTTTAACTCTTTTCCAAACTTAGTTATTTTGAGACTTCTTACAACTAAGTTGCTCTACCTGCTTTAAATTGGGTTATCAAAATCTCTTTTTAAGGATACTCAAGAATAGGCACAAGATTCTGTATTCTGACAAGCCCAGGAATACAAAGGACCATCATCTCCTTTTATTTAAGAACTCTATACCAGTATTACTGCAGTGATAATACCAGCTTATTAAAAAAAAAAAAAACCCACAATGCACAGATGATGGAACTTGATCTTAAATCATCTACAACATTTGTTTTACTGAGAGAAGTAAGTTTTTTTCTTCTCTTCCATTCTATTTTAATAGCACATATTCAGATGATTTCTCTCATACCACAATTAACAAACAACAGCAAATAATGATTAACACTAGTGAATATTTATTTATTGTATGTGGTAGGCACCATTCTAAGTACTTCACAAATCTTAATTTACTGATTTATAATTTATCCTCATAAAATCCCATGAGGTGGGTATGTTACTATTTTTATTTTACACTTAAGGAAACTGAGATACAGAGAGGTTGAAACTTGCTTGGAACACTTACCTCACACCATATACATATACAAATATTAACTCAAAATGGATTTAAGACTTAGATATAAGAGATAAAACCATAAAACTCTTAGGAGAAAACAGGGCTCAATCTTTATGACCATGGTTTTGAAAGTGGTTCCTTAGATTTGACACTGTAAGCACAAATAGGGGACAGATAAATTGGACTTCACCAAAAATAAAAAATTCTTTTCATCAAAGGGCACTATCTGTGAAAAGACATCCCACAGAATGTGAACGAGAAAATATTTATAAATCACATATTTGATAAGGGTCTAGTATCCAGAATCTATAAAGAATATTCACAATTCAACTACAAAAAGATAAACAACCAAAAAAAGGGCAAAGGATTTGAATAAATATTTCTCCAAAAAAGATACTCAAATAACCAACAAGCACATTAAAAGATATTCAGTGTTACTAATTGTTAATGAAATGCAAATACAAATACTTGAGATACTACTTCACTCTTACTAGGATGGCAATAATAATGATAATAATAATAATAATAATCCCCATGAGAAACACATATGTTGGGAAGGATATTGAGGAATTTGAATGTTCTTAAAATACTGTTAAATGTAAAATAGTGCAACCACTGTAGAGAGAAGTTTGACAATGTCTCAGTTAGATATATAGTTATCATACTACAAAGCAAAGATTTGAAAACAGGTGTTCAAGAACAAACTTAAACACAAATCAGTATAACAGCACTAGTCACAGCAGTCAAAGGTGAACACAACCCCAGTGCCCATCAGATAATGAATGGACAAACCAAATGGATAGTATCTATGCATTATTATTCAGCCATAAATATTATTCAGTTATAAAGATGAATAAAGGACGGATACATGTTACAACATGGATGAATCTTGAAAATACGCTACAAACACAAAAGACATCATATTATCTGATTCCATTTACATGAAAAGTCCAGAATAGGCAAACCGATAGAGACAGAAACAGATTAGTGGTTGCTAGCTTTTGGGATTAGGGAAAAATGGGGGAACAATTGTTCGATGGGTTTCCTTTGGTGGTGATAAAAGTGTTCTGGAATTAGAAAGTGGTGATGGTTATACATCATGAATGTACTGAATGTCACTCAATTTTGTACTTTAAAGTAGCTAAAATGGTGAATTTAAATTGTGTGTATTTTACCAGAATAAAAAAGAAAATTTGCCCAAGATCACACAGCTGGTAAGTGGTGAAGGCAAGCTTCTACGCCAGGCGTTCTAGCTCCAAATTCTGTGTACATAAACCTGCTCTAGTCTCCTCTCAAACATGTACTGACTGAGTGCCTTCTAGTGAGTGTTATATACCTAATAGTATCTCCAAGTTTTTACCAAGTCATATTCTGTTTATGCTATGTTCTTTCAACTCCAGTTTACTATACAATTGTCAACTAAAAAAGAAAATCTTGAAAATATTGTGATCGATTGGCAAGTTCTTCTTCTTTAAAGATTTATTTATTTATTTGAGAAAGAGAGGGAGCGAGCATGGTGGGGGAGTGGCAGAAGAAGAGGGAGAGAGAAACCTAAGCAGATTTCATTCTGAGCATGGGGCACCATGCCAGGCTCCATCCCACAACCCTGAGATCAGAGCCTAAGTGGAAATCGAAAGTCTGATGCTTAACCAACTGCACCAGCTAGGCTCCTGCAATAGGCAACTTCTAAAAATTCATCATCCTTTGTGAAGGTAGAGATAAAAACAAAAGGACCAGTTGAAAATCTGTTTAAAGATTATTTAGAACCCCAAATCCCCCTCCTTGCCTTAGTTCAGTAGATGGGTCCCATGTCTGTTCTCATCCCAGCAAAAGTCTGGGGTTTTATTCTCTGGAGAGGTCTCTAAACTACAGGGTACCAGGCATATATTCTAACCCCTAACCCTGACCCCAACCCTTATGCCCTAGCCCTAAACGTAAAAAAACTTAAAAAATAAGAAATAAAAATTCTTCGCCCTTTACCAATTCTTCTATAATAGTCAGGCCTCTTGACTGCATGTAATAGGAACCCATCTAGTTTACATGAAAAGGGAAATTTATTGGGAGGTTTGCAAAACTGCAAGAAGGGTGGAGGTAGAGTTGGGCCTTAAGAACCTCTGGAATTAGGGACTTGCATGTCTATGGGTCTATTTCTCTTTCTTTCTTCTTATCTACTATTTTTTTGCTTTTCATTCTGTGTTGGATTTGTTCTCTCACTCTTAATTTTTTCCCACTAGGCATGAAACATAGCTACTAGAAGCTTCCAGACTTATGTTCCAACTTTGTCTTATGAGAGGGACTTAGTCTCTTCTATAAGCTCCTGTTTGAAAAATCCTAAGAAGGACTCTGATCAACTTGGTTGGTTACATACTTATCACTTGGTCTAACACCTATGTGTGGGCACACTAAGATTGGTAGTCTTCTCAGGCATCATTTGAAGAGCAGTTCTATTTCATTGGAAGAAGAGGTGTGCTTTTCCTAAAGAAGAGCCAGGCAAAGAAAACAATAAAAAATCCACAGCACCTACTAAAATTATAAACCCATAATTCATGTTGACTTCCATAAATAACTTACTCATTTGTGTAACTTACCTGCCTTGGCACTCTCTGTTGTAATTCTCTCCTCAGACTATAAACCCTGAAGATGTGGGGAATCATTTAGTTCAACTGAGATGCATAGGTCTAGCCATTCTTTTCTTTTTTTTTCTTTTTCCTTTTTTATTTTTTTATCCCCAGGGGTACAGGTCTGTGAATCGCCAGGTTTACACACTTCACAGCACTCACCAAAGCACATACCCTCCCCAATGTCCATAATCCCACCCCCCTTCTCCCATCCCCACCCCCCAGCAACCCTCAGTTTGTTTTGTGAGATTAAGAGTCACTTATGGTTTGTCTCCCTCCCAATCCCATCTTGTTTCATTGATTCTTCTTCTACCCACTTAAGCCCCCATGTTGCATCTCCACTTCCTCATATCAGGGAGATCATATGATAGTTGTCTTTCTCTGCTTGACTTATTTCGCTAAGCATGATACGCTCTAGTTCCATCCATGTTGTCGCAAATGGCAAGATTTCATTTCTTTTGATTAGCCATTATTTTCTATTCAAGATGCAATCTCCCCTTCACTCCACTTACTAAAGAAAAAAAAAAAAGAACTATCAAAACTCCCTCACCTTTCTTTCATTTCTTATTGCATTTTAATTGGACTTCCACATCCACTGCTCTACTGAGACTATTCTTAAGAAAGTTGACAATGGCTTCTCCATGTCAAATGCTATGACCTCTTCCCAATCTTATCTTCCATGATTTTTTTTTTTTTCAGAAGCCCTTTTCTGTTGATATGCTTCTAACTTACTGTTCCTTCTGACCAGTGTTCCCCAGCCCGTGTTGCTTAGCTCGTCTTTGGTCTCTGCCTCAAACTCAGGTGTTCCCCCAAGATTCCGAGCTCAGCCTTCTCTTCTGACTCTCCATAGACACCTCCAAGGCTTTGCTTCTCTCTGTAGGTATGTGGCTTCCATGTCTGGGGTTGCAATCCTGAATTCTAACTACATCCTGTATGTTTTCATAGAGGATGCACATCCTGCATTTTGAATATTTATTTTGTGTCTAGAGCACACCTTGTTTCTAACGGAATCTCAGAGGATTCAAACTCTCATTTTCACTTCCTGTTGAAATTTTGCTCCATCTTCAAGGTTAATCTGAGAGTTGCCTCCACTAGGAAGCTTCCTTACATTCCTACTATATAATGAATGGGATCACCACTTGAACTCCTATGTTATTTTATTTGTACCATTATCATAATTCCTATTATAAGAAAGTTGTGTCTGGATCCCCAGTGATTTGGGAGTTACTTGAAGGCCGGGACTACTCTATCTACCTGTCCAACTCAGAGCACGAGATCTTGCAGCTGGGAGAGAGATCAGAAACTGCAGCTCTAATTCTGGCCTCTCTGAATTAAACTAGAACAGGAGGGCAGGACTTGATACATGAAATAAGTAGTTTTAAAGCAAATAAAAGGGAAGTGTTCTTTTACAGTCAGGGAGTCAACCTGTTACTTATCTAGATGGAATGTAGAAGATGAAAATACACATAGGTCCTATGAGAATTTAAACAAACTTACATTGAAGTTTAGAGAGATGCATAAGGTCTTATCGGGGAAAAGAGGGGTATGCCTTATCTTTCAAATATAGGCCACGGTTGATAATTACTACGATTTCTCAGGACTGTCCGGGCTCACACAAGACATCTAGTCACCCACAGACTTGGCAACCATTCAATTATTCTGTTCAATTCAGATCACCAAGCTGGCTAATACATGCTTTCCACTTCACTGCAAGCTCTGGAGACACAAACGCTTGTCCACACCCCAGAATGAATCCAAGCTGAGGTTCAGCACAATTAGTTATTTGTTTCCTTTAACATCTGAACCTTGTGAGATTCAGCCACCTCCTGGGAACCAGCCATCTGCCAATGAGGCATGAATAAAACAGAGGAGGTTCCAGCTGGCAACACCTGCTGTGTTTTGCCTTATTTCTCTATGCACATTTCTAGACTTCTGAAATCCAGGGGCCTCTCTCAAGAGGACGCATGCCACATGGGCTGGGCCTCTGAGACCTTGACTCTGTTGTTGAATTTTTTATTTTTGAGTCTCAGTCTGACTCAGGTATTAGACAGTAGGTCTGAGACCCCAGTTCTCAGATTCTCGCATGGTTCTGACCCCGGACACCCTCACCTTCCCACCATTTCCAGGCAGCCCCCTGGATGCTATTAGTCTTCAGATCATATAAAATCAGGATAAAAGCTCATCTTTTGAGGATGCCTATACTCTGCCAAGATTTCTCTATTGTCCTATACAGTGGTATTTATATTTTCATGATACAGCTGGAAGCCATGGTGTTGTTGAAGTCTCGCTGTTCTTTCCTTTCTAGTAGCTCTTCGTGAATACACAAATAACACTTTCTCCTCATTTCCATACCTATCATCTTAGTTTAGCCTATTGGGACACCTCAGTGTTGTAGCAGTTAAATTCCTGGATTTTGCAGCCAGATGACTTGGTCTAAATCCTGGGTTTGCCACGTCCTAGCTGTGTGGCTTTGGGTAAGTCACATAGTCTCCTGTGCCTTGGTTTTCTCATCTGGGAAACTAGAGCTCATACTCATGCTCCTCTCCTAAGGTTACTGGGATGATTAAATGGGTTTCTATGTAAAGCGCTAAGAGTACTACCTTGCTTATACAAGAGCTGCAGAAGTGTTAGTATTATTTTTATTGTTGTTATTATCCTTCACACAATTCAAGACTGCTTTGCACCGAACATCAGTTTAGTTTTTAAATGAAAATAAGTTATTTTCCTACATTTAAGAATCTCTTATGGTTTGTCTCCCACTCTGATTTCATCTTATTTTTATTTTTCCTTCCCTTCCCTTATGTTCATTTGTTTTGTTTCTTAAATTACACGTATGAGTGAAATCATGAAATTTGTCTTTCTCTGACTTATTTCGCTTAGCATAATACCCTTTAGTTCCATCCATGTCATTGCAAATGGAAAGGTTTCATTCTTTTTGATGGCTGAGTAGTATTCTGTGTGTGTGTGTGTGTGTGTGTGTGTGTGTGTGTATCTCACATCTTCTTATCATTCTTCTGTCGATGGACATCTGGGCTCTTTCCATAGCTTGGCTATTGTGGACATTGCTGCCATAAACATTGGGGTGCAGATGCCCCTTTGAGTCACTATGTTTATATCCTTTGGATAAATACCTGGTAGTGCAATTGCTGTGTCATAGGGTAGCTCTAGTTTTAATTTTTTGAGGAACCTCCGTACTGTTTTCCAGAGTGGCTGCACCAGTTTGCATACCCACCAACAATGTAAGAGGTTCCTGGAGGGGAGATGGGTAGGGGATTGGGTAACTGGGTGATGGGCATTAAGGAAGGTGCTTGATGTAATGAACCCTGGGTGTTATATGCAATTGATGAATCACTAAATTCTATCTCTGAAACTAATAATATACGAGATGTTAATTAAATTGATTTTAAATTTAAAAAAATAGGTTATTTTATAGCCATGCTTTATGTTGACAAAAAGAAAAAAATTAAAGCCTCTTGTAGGTAGGATGTGTTTGAGAGGAGTTTAGTCAAGATGGGGTTCTCCTAAGTGCAGGTAAGTGTTTAGAGATGAGACCAGAGAAGCAGATAAAAGATAAACTGTAGAGAACCTTTAGTACATGGCAAAGCTGCAGAAAGTTGCAAAGTTGCAGGAAGTCAGAGGAGAACCTTGAGAGTTTCAAGTGTGTGTGCTGGGGTGGTGGCGGTGGGCACTGACAATGAACACTGAGAGCTGAATCTGCAGGAGATATCTGACTCATCTGAAGGATAGTAGGGCTTGTTTACAAGGCCAGTCCATTGGAGTCTGAGTTTCATTCATTCATGAAAAAATTCCAGTGGTCATTTACTCGTAGATGCCAAGTATTTTCTAGGTTCTGGGGATACAATGATGAGTAATGTTGACAGTTTATGTCACAGTTTCTGACATGGAGTTCATGGTCTAGAGGGAGAGAGAAACAATTAAAATTAGCAGTCTACCATAGCATGGTAAATGTTGTAGAGGGCGTGGAGGCTGCCTCTTCCCCCTTCATCTCACCCATTCTACTTCTGGAGGTGCTAGTGTGTGAGTGGGATTGACTCCTAACTCTAGTGGGGTTTGATTAATGTAAACCCATTGCTTCTAACTCTGATGCACATTCCAATTACTGGGGGAATTTAACAAAATTACAGACACTAGGGCGCCACCCTTAGAGATGAATTGATGGAGGTTGGAGCCTGAGAATTGGTAGCAGTTACATAGCTTCCTAGATGATGCTAATTGCAGCCGGGGCTGAGAACCAATGGGTTCTCTTACTTTTCTTGCTAGGATGTTTTGTTCAGGAATTATTCTGGAGATGAAGCATATAGACCCATGGCAGCCACCGTGTATCCCTGCCCCTGGCCACTGAAACTAGTTTAAGTAGGGTGAGGGTTGGAGGGATGGGGTTGGGAGTGGTTCCATCAAGAATGAACCTTAGGTACTTTTGTCTGAAGTGATACTATGTAAGCAAGGAAACTGTTGCTAGTAACCATCTTGCAAAGCCAACCTGTGGAGTCAGACATAGCCAACAGAATGTCAGAGAAAGGGAAGGGAGTCCCGAGGAATGCATGCCTGCTGCTTCCCTACCGTGGGCCTTTCTATTTACATGAACTAAATAACCCCCCTTGCATGTTTAAGCCAGTTTGAGTTAGGTTTATTAGTACTTGGAACTGTAGCATGACAATACAAGAATCCTGGCTGACTGGAGAGATATGTTATGGTAGATTCAAGGTGCTTATTACCACTGGGAAAAGATCAGAGAAATGATTGGGTGCTGGAGAGGAAGAGGATGCTTAGCTTATGGTTAGAGGAGCAACGTGACATGTTGGAAAGAGTGGGGGCTTTAGAATTGGACACACCTGGGTTTCTGTTCTCGTTCTGCCACATACTGGCTCCCTGACCCAATTTCCTCATCTTTAAATTGAGGATATTAACAGAACTTTTAGGATTGTGATAAGGTTTAATTGACATTAATTATGAAACTGGCTGGACCCAGTGCCTATTGGTACATTGTGGATACTCAGAATATGAGGGCTATTGCTTCTCTGGTGGTAGCTGCTCTAAGGAAAAGGTGAGGAAAGGTACCAGACTCAGAGGTTAGGGACTGGATGGCGTACAGTAGGGTTCCACAGGGACTAAATCCAATGGGATGGGACTGCCAAAGTCTCACCAGGCCTGGATCTGTTGGGGGTCCTGACATTATTATGAATAGCTGAATAGGAAGGGACAAAAATTGGAAGGGACAAAAATACAGAAAGCTGTATGCTTAAAGGACTATTTCTGGTAGGCAGAATTATTTCGTTGGACTCTCCCTTTTGTTGTAGGTATGGTTCTATGTAAAGAATTAATGTTGCTCAACTATAATGGAAACATCTTGCTTGTATCCTGCTTGATAAAAATTGAAAAATTGATGTTTGTGGCCCTGTTCATTCTTTTGTCCCTTATCTGGAGTAAATGTGTACAGGATGAGTTACAGGATGATTGGACTTGTCGCCCTCTTTACCTCTGTTTCATTCTTGTCAGGTCTTCCTAGAAATGTAATCTAGTCACCCTGAGTGAATTCAGGAAATACTCTGGTGTTTGATGGAAATCAGGAAACTGTATTATTCTTCTTTGCAGTAATTTACAAAATGTTTTTAAGATGGGTTACTTCTAGAGAAAGTTACATAAACTGTTATATAATAATTATTTATTAATCTCTATTTTAGAAAATATCTTTCCTTTGCTTTACTCCGCATAGCTAAAATGGCAGGCTTACAAAATCAATGGCCCAAACTTCACATCTGGGGTCACGCACTAGAGTTAGCCAGAAAAAATTATTGAAAAGAGAGATAATCTGGAGCCTACCCCAGTTTGTTGGATCCCTGGTATCTTCTCTACACCCTAATGTTATGGCTTCAGCTGCAATTTAAAGCAAATTTAAAGAAATACAAGCAGCTAAGTATAGATACCTTTTTCTTAACTAAGTTTTAACTATAATCTGTCATTGCCTGATGTAACCTCTAATTTTTTTTTTTTCCTTTCTTCACTCTGCTCTGGGGACATTGTCTTATTTTCTCATACTTAGACATTCATGCTTAACTGTTATTAACAGAGTTTCTTGCTCAGCCTTTGGTATGAATCACCTTGCCAGCTCTTAGTACTTGGTAAAAGAATATTTTCTTTGTGATTTACTTTTCTTAGGAATGCAAAATTAATCTTTCATGTAGGTTTTCTTAGCTGCAGAAGGCACAAGACTGTCCTGAAGGAACAAGTTTGCCAAGGAAAGCACAAAACTCATGGTTGTCATTTTCCAGTTATATGAAGGCCTTGGCTGGCTAACCATTTTTATGTTACTTCTCATAATTTCATATGTCTGATACGGGGGAGAAGCATGGGCTTTGGGTTCAGGACCCAGCTTTGCAATTTATCTTTGTTATCTAGGGCAGCTATTTAACTTCTCCAAAACCTAGTTTTCTCATCTGTAAAATGGACAATAACTGAAATTGTAAGATTATTATGTATGTGATGTATTAAAACACATGGGCCACCTAGCCTGGTACTGGTACATGGTGAGTACTCAATAAATTTTAATTCCTTAATATCTCCTACTCCTCTTTTTTGAGGCTTCTAATTAGGGTAAAATCATTTGCACAAAATACCAATTATTGTAATTTAACCACTCTAACAGCTTGTAACATACTTTAAACCTTATTCTCAAAAGAATGATGCCTAATTTTTCTTGGGCTTAACTATAAAGTTCATTGCATTTATTATTTGTCCCAGAATGCTGAGAGAATTGACAGTTAATAATTCACAGCTATTATCGGTGATCTTTGATAAGACACGGAGAATAGGAGGGATTCCAAAAAATTTGGAATGAGCAGATATTCCAAACTTCTAAAGGAAGAACAAAATATGTACCCTCATTGCCCACCCCACCAAGTGATAGAATACTTGTCTTGATATGAATCTCTGGAAAAATTCTAAAAATGCGAATATACTTAGGATTTGTAAGCATTTAGAATAGAAAGCCATGATTGTTAAGAACTAGTGTGGATTCAGTAGGACCAGGACTAAATATTTTAAGTCCTGTGGATCACATCAATGCTGTAGACATAGTATATTTTGATGCAGCAAAGCCTCTGACAAAATCCTCATGGTATCCTTGTAGATAAAATATTTACAGAAAAGCGGTCTGGATTATCTACCTATCTTCTATCTTTTCCTTTGTTCTAAAAAGACCTTTTGTGGCTTTAATAATACAAAAAAACACAGTAAGATGAGCTTTCCTCCCCCTCAAAATAAAGAAGTGAGGAAATTAGAGTAAATGGGGGAAAATGGGAGAATAAGATGACACCACAGATGTGTGGTTGGTCCATGAAATGTATGCCGTGAGATTCTGTTATTCCATATTCTGTATACTTTCTAGAGGTGGTTTTCAGATTTTGCTGTGGGCTTCCTAATAGTTCGTGTAAAGAGGAAACATCATAAATAAAAGTGTCTATAAGAAAGAAAAAACAGTACCGAGAACAGAGAGAAACTTCTGTGGGTTCTCGTAAAGAGGACATATGTCATATAGTAAACCATCTGCTCAGTACATCCTCACATGAAATGCAGTGGTGAGTTTGAAGGGCTGCTTCTTATGAAGTACCTTTTTGTGGGCCAAAGCACTATTATGTAAAAAAAAAAAAAAAAAAAGAAAAGAAAATTCTATGGGAAATTGGGGGTCAGGGGTCATAAGAATGGCATCAAGATATGCAGTTCTCTGGTAGTGGGGAGAATGTTTTTCCTGTTAGGTTCTAGCTCAACAGACTGACTTGTAAAACTTCTCCAAAGATCATTCATTAAAGGATTGATGTCTCTAATGCTGTGCTCTATTCTAGGATACACGGGATAATCGTCAAAGATAAAACCATAGAAGATACTCCTCATATTTTAGAAATGAAAACTTGGGAGGGACAGCAGATACACTTAAGTGGTCTTTGTAGCTGAAATGTTGGGTTACGGTCTACCAGATAAAATTGGTAGCTCTAAATGTGTATAAGATAGTGGATTTAGGTTAGGAAGCAAATCCTTGAGTTAGAGAATCAGGGACACACTGAAAGTAAAGCAGAGTGTTGATAAGGACCCCAGGAGCATCTGTGACTGTAAATTCAGATGGATCAATAGTGTGACATGACTTCTAAGAAGGCTAAATTTGCATCTATAGAAGCATCGTGCCCACAGAGTCGTGTCGTGCTATGTCCTGGTTGGATCACATCTGGAGACTTGTGTTAAATTTTTACATCATTTTCCAAGAGAGATACTCAAGCAAAGGTGAGTATCTGGGGTACTGAGGATTCTAAAAGAAAATTAAGGGAAACTTCAGATGCTTATCTCAGAAATGAGAAGACAAAGCCATATGCAGGTGAAGAGGTATTATGTGAATTAATCAAGAAGGAAATATGGAAAAAAAAAACCAAAATGATTCCTTATAAAGGAACACGTTAAAGAAAATATTCTGAGTTTTCTGAAAAATCAAAATTGTCTCTCTTATAAGTATTGAGGTTCCTATCATTGGAAGAAATCAAGGAACATCTGTGGATTTGCCAGAAATACTATAAAGTATAGTGGAGTGAGAGTGAGAGATTGTTCTAGGTGACCTCCATATTCCCTTCCACTTCCAAGATTTTATGCACCTTTCTCTGAAATGGCAGAAATTTCAACAGTCAAAAAAACCCACCAGTTATTTAAGGAAAAAAATCAATCTAGTCTCAGACTATTGTTAGTGCCTCAGAAGATCTGCCCCCAAATGACTAAGTTAAAATAACACAAGCAGAAGATGATGAATCATGCTGCTTTGCCTAATGGTCTCTAACGTGCAAAGCCCAGGCTCACAGCTGCCACTCTGTGTGCCTACGTGGGGAGGGAGAACTAAATTATGGTAGGTATGACACTGTAATGTTCCCAGTTGGTAGCTTCTGTGTATGTGATTACCTAGGATTCCTTACCAGCTGTTTTTTAACATTAGTCATACTGATTTAAAACAACCACCCTCTTTTCATTTATCTCAATAAGCACTGTTCTTTTAGGAGGAGTAAGACATTTAAAAGTGGAAGCTTTTCTTAGTTCTTGAGTGCATGTGATATGATTGAATACATATGTCCTTCACAGGGTGGTTGTGAGTCTCAGATGAGGTAATTGATGAGGTTGTACTCGGTCTTGTTATTCTTGACCTGGGTCACATAGGTGAGCAGGTTCACAGGATTGGGGAACATTAGTGTCCCTTCTTGGGCCAGAATAAAGAAAGGTTTAAGAGGGTGGACAGGCTTTTGGAAGGGGTCCACGGAAGATGAGCAATCAGGACAGATGGTCGCCAACTATCTCTCCCCATTTGCAGTATGAAGGGACTTAGATGGGTGGGTTTTCTTTCTGTTGCTCCTGAAGCTTGGATGAGGCAAAACCTTGAGGTGTGCTGAACTGATACAGGAACATGATTGTACTCCATCCAGAATAGGGATGGGGTCACCAAGGTTAAGGAAGATCAGGGCCTGGAAAGAACCCTGGAACAATTTAATCAGGGGTGGAGTGGTGAGGAGTCCCTAAAAGCTCAAGTCCAGGATCTAAAGCCAGGGTCTAAATGGGGTGTCTAGACATCAAAAGCTAGAAAAAAGTCAGTTAAAGACTGTCCATAAGGATTCTGGTAAAAGTTAGATTGTTGGCTTCACACACTAGCTTTATTATGTCTCATTCATAAGACACTTACACTCTCTCAGTGGGAATGTAAATCAGTGTAAACTTTATGGAGGCTAATCTGGAAATATATATTAAAAGTCTTTTTAAAATGTGCACCAACTTTAATGTAGTAATTACACTTATAGCAATGTATTCTAAGGAAATAATTTGTCTACAAAGATGTGTTTACCAGGATGTTCATTAAATTATTATTTAAATAGCCAAGAGATATAAAAACATATGCTCAGAACCTAGAAGTTATTTAAATAAAGAAATAATTATATAGTCATATAATGGGATATTATGCAATCATTAAAATTACATTGTTCATACATTCATACATTGCATATGAATGCTGTGGGAAGTGGCTTTAACTGTAATTAATGGAGTTGTTCTGAAGTTGCCATTAAGTGGTAGGGATCAAATCTGTTCTGGTCAATATTTCACTTATTCTTCAGGATTGGACACTGTTACAGTCCTATATCATCTTGTGTATCTCAGGGTTACCAAGCTGATAATGGGTAGCTTCCCTTTTCTTAGAACTTTTTACTTACACTTCTTCTGGAGTTAGGATGAAGACTTTATACATATCAGCATTTATCTGATGCCTCCTCCTCCTCACTGGTTCCTCCACCTAGGTTCTGACCGGTAGGTAATCTCTTCTCGTCCATGGCTCTTGATACCATCTTTGCATCGATAACCCAAATTCCTAACATGACCTCTCCCCAAAACTCAGACGAACACGTTCCACTATTTATTTAAGATCTCTGCTTTGGTGACTGTTGGATTCATATGTCCTGAGCTGAATTCCTAAACATGCCCACTGCAGACCTGCTCTTTCCGCAGTGCTCCTTGTCAGGTAAAGGAAAGAGCTATTCTTTCAGTTTCCAGGGATAGAAACCTTGGTGACATTCTTCATGCGCCTCTTTTTCTCCTACCCCATATCAAAACTGTCACCCTATCCTGAGGCTGTATCTTCTTTCAAAACCTCTGCAGAATCGGACTGCCTCTTCCCACCCACACCTCTACCTTCTGGTTCCAGCCACAATCTCCTGGATAGTTCCAGCCTCCTACTTGGTCTCAGTGGTTCCACTCTTGCCTCTAGAATCTATTTTTAACAAGGTAATTCTCCAAAACCCCAAGCTTGAATCCCTTTTCTCCACTCAATATTCGCCAAAGGTTTCCATTTCTCTCTCAGAAAAGAATTCAAGACTTTCCATGATACATAGACAAGGTCCTGTGTGACCTTGCCTTTGGCTACATTTTCTGGCCTCCTCTTCAATCACTCTTTTTCTTATTCTGTTCTATCCACATTGTTCCCTCCATAGTGTTCATAGAATATGCCTAAGTAGTTTCCTGCCTCAGGGCCATTCCCTGGAATGCTCTTCTTTACTGCCCTCGTGGTTCACCTCTCCACTCTGTCAGTCTTTTGTGTCAAGGACTTTCCTGACCATGCTATTTAAAATCACAATCCCTTTCCTCCCTCTTGTCTCTCCTTGTCTTCTTCCTTGCTTTCTTTCCCTCTATAGTGGCTACCACCATCTCACAGACTTAATTATTTCTTATTGTCTCTTTCCTCCAACAAGAATGAAATCTCCACTGGGACAGAGATTTTTCTTCTTTTGTTCACTGGTTTATCCCAAATATTGTGCATGGTACATATTAGATACTCAATAAATATTCATTGTTGAATAAATCTATGAATGTTATATCTGAAGAAATACCAAAATGTTACTCTTGGTGCTAAGGTGATGAATAAAGTTCAGGGTCATTTGGAAACTTTTAAGTGCTCATGATATGAATGATTGCTTTAATATCACAAGATGCTCAGAGGTAACAAGGGAAAAGCCAGAGAAGACCTCTGAGGCTCAATTAGGATGACGGGTGTTCCTTCACTCTCTTCTGGTGATGTTCTGTCACTTGACATGGGATATAGCTTGTTATGATGATGGAAGGAAGGAATTGAAACTGGGAGAGGATTGTGAAATATTATAATGGAGATGCTGAAAATCTCTCTCTTAAACCTAGGTGGGAGACATTCATGAGGAAGCGATTATCTCATCATTAAAATCTCCTAAGACTATGTGTACCCTGCCAGTTTCTGTGTTATTTATATTACCCATTACTTGAAGGCTGTTATAGGGGCTATTTATAGGGGGTTTCTGAATCTGGAAGAAAATATAAATTGACAGGGGAACATAGTCACCATATATTTAATTTTAAAAGAAGATTATAAAAAACCATAAAGATAGTAATCTCATTTACTTGGCGGGGGGAAACCTGTGCTTTCTGTTATCTGGCTACCTAAAGATACATATACCAAGAAAATGTAGTGGAGGGATAGGATACCAAGGTTCTGGCAGTGAGTGTCTCTGGATGTTGACTGTATTTTTATTTCTTTTTCTTTTGTTTACCTTTCTTTGTTCACCTCTATCTAATTTTCTACAATGAATATATTGTGCTTTTACAATAAGAAATAAATTGTGAACATGGTTGAGGAGTTACTAGACTGTCTGAGGGTATGGGTTGATTATAGGCAATGATCATGGAGTCTTGATGCTAAAACTGACTTTTAGGTTATAAGGCCAACCTCTGCAATATCTTTGCCAAGTGGTTTTCTGCTTGTACACCTCTGATGGCAGAGAGCCTTCTGAGTCAGCCAATACCATATGCCTGCCTATGACTTCCACGCAATGGAGGTTTTACCCTTTGGAGTCATAAATTCTGGATTTTTGCAATATCCTCCTACTTAGCCTACTTTCTACTCTTGCCTTGTTATAATCTATCTATTCTCACAAAGTGATCCTCCAAAAATCTTAGTCTTATCATGTGATTCTTCTGCTCAAAATTTACTTTCCAAAAAAAAAAAAAATTCACTTTCCAGCTCCTTTAGGGAAAAGTCAAGGACTTTTCCATGACTTAAAAGTTCCTATGTCCTTGAATCTATCTTCTACATGAAAACCAGCCCCCTTGATAATTGCTTGTGTTTTTGAGGCCCATCACCTTCCTGGCCATTTCACTTTGGACATTGTTCTGCTTTTAATTTTCCTTTACAGTGTTTGTCTTTTGAACTGAATACAGTATTCCTAGGATTATTGGACACCTCATAGCAGAGCCTAATATTTCCTTCCTTGTTCTGGGTACTTGATTCTAGCCCAAGTTTGAATTATCCCGAGAGAGAAAGATCATGTTCTAGTTTCTGATTTACACATTGTTTATGGCTATGGGAATTTTCCAGGTCTAACACACGCACACATACACACCAATATATAGTTTTAGTCTACTTGTAAGGGGAAAAGTAGGGGAAAAAGAAGGCATAAAGAGGATTTGATACTAGGGAGTGAAACTTAGGACAAAAATCAAGACTCTCTTGGTGTTAGGAGAAATATCACCAACGCAAACTTGTTCTGGTTCTTTGAATGTTTATCTTATTTAATTAATTTATTTATACATTTATTTATAAAGATGTTATTTATTTATTTGACAGAGAGAGAGAGCGAGTGAGTACAAGCAGAGGGAGCAGCAGGCAGAGGGAGAGGGGAGAAGCAGACTCCCTGCTGAGCAGGGAGCCGGGCGCAGGACTCGATCCCAGGACCCCGAGATCATGACCTGAGCCAAAGGCGGCCACTAAACCGACTGAGCCACCCAGGCACCCCTGGTTCTTTGGATTTTTAAAAGCTGAAATCTATTTTTAATTTAATGAGATTACATCGTCTCCTGTAAAAGGAACACAGGGGCAGGCACTGTTGGTAAAGATGGAAAACAGAGGATTTAAGTGGAATTGCAGGACATGGATTTCTTTTTCATAGGAAAGTCTGTCTGTTAGGGGTGGCATCCATGCCTGAAACAGAGAAAATCAAACAGCCTGAGAGCAGACATATAAAATGAGCAACAGACACAGGGGGCGAGGACTGGTAAATTAAGGGCTGATTACAGTGCACTGGTGTTCATGTTCCACTCAGTAAATATTTTTTGAATACCTACTGTCTGTGAATGACTGTGCCGAGTTCTATGGAAATGTACAAAAAGAGTAAAACATTGACCCAACCCTCTATGTCTGTGGTCCAGTGGAATGCAACAGGAAGCAGCTATAGGCGTTTGTAAAGGCTTGGGTAGATGAATGAAAACGTTAAACTTAAAAAAAAAAAAGGACATATAAAATTACACTTCGGCATGATCTCAACGATGTAAAAAGTTCCCAGAAGTTTAGAAGAAAGTAGGCTAAAATGTTGAAAAATGTTAATCATGTCAGGGTGGAATTAGGGTGATTCCCCCCCCCCCAACCCCGGCCCGCCCTGCCCCTGCTCTGCCTAGGCCCAATTTCTTTATACTTTTATGTGCTCACCGATTTTCTATTGTAAGACGCATCATTATGTTTCATAATCATTAAAAAAATAAATTCAGCCATTGTACTGACTTTTTTGTCCTTCAGGATAATCAAGACTTGGTCCCTGATCCTGAGGTCAATTCTTAGCCTTTATTCTTATTGTCCTAACTTCTTCTTCTTCTTCTTCTTCTTCTTCTTTTTTTAACACATACTGGACTTCTATGGATTTGTACTTTTCTAGTTCTTCCAGATCTTGCATTTCTCTCTCTGCCTCCCTAGCTCCCCAGTTTGCATTCCTAAAGCTCCACTCTTTGCCCTTAGCCCTCTCTGGGACAGCTCTGTGCACAGGCTAAGATAGCTCAAGTGTACCACCCGTGACTTCATGACATTCGAATTCTCAGGAGCGTCAGGAGTCAGGTGCTCCTCTGTAACACACACGTGCTCTGGCCCTCCCACATCAGGTCGCTTTTGAAGACAATGTTAAGGCTGTGGGGCAGAGAGACAGGACTGTCCTATCTGAGCCTCCGTTTCCTCACTTGTGAAATTGCACCTCGGGTTATTACAAAGCTTCAAAGGGTTAAAATATGTAAAATGCCCAGCATGGTGCCCACATGCAACAGCTGCTCCAGGAATGTTCTTTCCCTTCTTTTCCCCTTCCTCCACTTCTACCATCTGCCTGAATACAAGAATGACAATCTTCAGGGCATATTGTCTGCCGTTCTTATTATATACATCTATTAAAGATCCAGTTAATCTATTTTGGTTGCCATTAAAGCAAAGGATTGCCATCAAAATGTCTATTTATGCAAACAGAATGGAGTACTTTATTGATCCACCAATTAGCAGTGTTCTACTATTTTGGTCTAGTCTCAGCTTTCGGGATTTTCTTCTGCAGTTAGCAGAATGTCAGCGAATAAACAAATAAAATAAATGTATTGTGTGGGATTAAAACAGTCGTGAAAGGGATTATTGAAATTACTTAGTCTCATTTGTATGGTCTTGCTAATGCTTGGTTTCGCTGTTTTTCTATCATTTATGAAGTGTGAGGGCAGTAGAGTCCTAGGAAACTGCCCCGACAACCTACACTACGGTACTGAAAAGGATTATGATTTATCTTGCCAGAGGATAGTTTTCTCTTCCCACCCGAATGTCCCTTCCCATCCTGATGTTAAAGTGAGAGGCAGTGTCGTATAGTGGGGAGCGTTTTGGACTTGGAGTCAAAAGAGTTAGATTTGCATTCGGCCTCCAAAGACTGGGAAATAATTCCTACTTTATAGAGTTAGTGTGAAGATTAAGTGAATTAGCATCTATAGAGTAAGTTTTTAGAAAATGCTAGGGATGTAAATCATTATTTATTATGCTGATAAACAAATCATTCAGAAATGTCTGTCTCTAGTCTTCTTGATGTAGGTAAATATTTATTTTGTTTTTCACCATGCTTGCCCTGAAAGAAATAGAAATAATTATCTTAAAAAAAAAATTAGCAGCCAAAGAGCCTCAGCTACTCTATCTTTTGTCACTTAGCAAGTGTATAGCTTAGAGTGGATGCTCAGTAAATATTTATTGAATGAGTAATGAATAAAAGAGATTTATTCCACTCTTATGAGAGGAATAAAATCGTGGTGACTTTTTAACACATAGAGCCAAAATTCACTCACTGACCATTCTTGAAGAGGAACCGAGAAGCTGTGACCAACTAGGCTTGGAGCCCGGTGAACACTGTGTACAATACATGTTATTAGGTTTCAGGTTGGCTTCTAACTCTTAGTTTCAACTAATCCACATTTTTTTAATTAATGAACTTTAACATTTGCTGAGTACTTTGTTGTTAATGAAGCATTTTCATTTCGGTATCTCCTTTAGAACTGTCCTAATCCTTCATTATAGATGAGGAAATAAAATTCAGACATTAAGTAACTTGTTTAAGGCAGCAAGGAAGGTATGAAGCAGAATGTGGCTGTGAACTCAGGTCCTTTGGGGCCAAGCCCAGGGCGCCATGACCTAAGACTCCTTCTGCTAGGGCTGCTGTTCATGTGGTATGTGAATGTTGTGCCTCTGAGTTTCCCCCGGGCCTAGGATGAGACACTGGGAGGCAATTTGGTTTGGGAGGTGCGGAGGGGGAAGCTGCCTATTCTACAGTCACTTACTGAGCCATCTGCTCTCTCTTCCTCTTCAGAAATGATGCATTTGTTACTGTGGGCTGCTTTTGCCGAATCCTTGGATTATGTCATTTTCCCTGTATGTCACATGTGGGGCATTTGGTGACATGCAACTCAGCCTACATTGGTTTCCCTATGTAATGTGATAGATATACGCACATTTGCTTTCCTTTCAGTGTCTGAACGGCTGTGATGCCATTTAGACAAGAGTCACATGCCTGCAGAACAATAGGAGCCTTCACATTCCCAACTTCCCCTTTTGTACAGGGCTAATAGAAATTGGAGGAGAAAAATCGCTCACACACATACACACAACGAAAACAAACCAAAGGGACCTATTGATTAGATGGGACACTGGTCAACCATGTCACTTAGTTTTGTATCAGTAGCAACATCTGTGTGTGTGTGTGTGTGTGTGTGTGTGTTGCGGGGGGGGGGGGTTGTCTGTTATTTTACTACTTAGTATCCAGACTTACTCATACTTAGTAATCATTATTAACAATGATCCTGGGACAATTTATAAGTGAACCGGTGGTGGAAAGGCTCTTCTGTGTGGGTGGGAGAATTAATTTTTATTACTGTAGTAACATCAGTAAGATGACTAATGATTAGGAACCAACAGACTTTGAGTTAGTGCTGCAGCTCCTCTGCCTTACGACCTTGGGGAAGTAATTTTACCTTCTTAGGCCTCAATTGTCCCATCTACAGAACGGTGAATGCAAAAGTTTTTTTGAATATTCTAACTCTGGCTCTATGAGCATGTGATTTTGTGATATGTGGAAATTAGGGATGACATGCATGGGACACATTTTCAGGGAATGGGGAAATGGCTCCAAACACTATGTTTTTCTCTCTGTGAGTAGAGGGATGGATGATAGAAAGGATCTCAGGCTGTGAAGATCTCTCCAAGCATAAGATGGAGTGTGGAGTTTATTGTTTCAATATAAAGCCTATATGAGGCAACATTTTGGCAACAAAAGGCTGGAAAAATTCCATTTCTGAGAATGTGTTTATCCCTCTATGGTTTATTAGGATATTTAGAATCTCTGAAAACTTGAGGGGTGGTAACTTATCTCAGGCTGGATTTATGAATTGATTATTTCTTCTTTGAATATATAATGAGTACTTACTATGTGGCGACCACTGTGCTGAGGACTCAAGGGTGAATTTAATTCATTACCTGACCTCAAGGGGAAACTGTGTGGAGAGGGATATATGGGACCTCGCTGTACTTCCTGCTCAACTTTTCTAGAAACCTAAAACTGATCTAAAAAAAAAAAAAAAGGTCTATTAAAAAAATGATGGGGACTACTCAAAAGGACACAGGTACCAGCTTGAAGTGCCTCCCATTCTGGGACAATATGAATATCAAAATAATGATTTTGATTGATTATAATCCCTTGAATAAACTAGAAATCCATGAGCCCACACTGATTAAATAAATAAATGAATAAAAAATGAACAGGTGGAGATTGAAAAGCTCTCCCTTATATGCCAAGTAATAAGTGTAGAAAGAATTATGTAATTAAAAGATCGCCATTTGGCAATGATCAAAAAGAAGGGAAATGGGAACTCTTGTACACTACTGGTTGGAATTTACTCTTGTCAGCTGTCCTGGAAAGCAAGATAACAGTATTTAGTGTGCATACATCCTACGGTTCAGCAATCCCACTCCAGGATGTAAATTCCTACAAAGGGACAAAAGGAAGCTGTAGAAGTATGTAGTAGAAAGTTGAAGGTATGTTTGACTTTCTTCCTGCAGAGAATGAGTAAATGAGATATGTGGTGATCAAATATTATGTGGTGATCAAAACCAATAAGCTTTAATAGACTCAGCATAGATAGAGTTTCTACACACACACACACACACACACACACACTCACACATACTCACACCTCTCCCCCAAATAAAGTGCATATGGTTGTATGAGAAACCGACAAACTGTATGAGAAACCGACAAACTCTTTACCCAAGTGGTTGTAGCATTTCACACTCAGATCAGCAGGATCTATGACAATTCCAGTTCCTCCACATCCCTACAAATACTTGATGTGGTCAGTTTATTTAATTTGAGCCATTCTAATAGATAAGGGCTGGTATCATTTATTCTAATGACTGATGCTGAACATCCTTTAATGTGCTTATTTTCCCTCTACATACCTCCTTTAATCAAATATTTTGCCCATTTTTAAATTGAGTTCTTTATTTTCTTATTTTTGAATTTTGAGGTTTTTTTTTTTTTTAAAGATTTGTTTATTTATTTGAGAGAGAGTGAGAGTGAGCAAGGAGGAGGGGCAGAAGGAGAGAGAGAGAGAGAGTCTTTAAAATTTTTTTTTTATTTTTATTTTTTATTGTGTTATGTTAGTCACCATACTGTACATCATAGTTTTTGATGTAGTGTTTCATGATTCATTGTGCATATAACACCCAGGGCTCCATGCAATCTGTGCTCTCCTTAATACCCACCACCAGGCTTACCCATCCCCCCGCACCCCCTCTTCTAAAACTCTCTGTGTTGTCTCCCTGGAGTCATAAGTAGACTCTGCTGAGTACAGAGCCTACATGAGGCTTGATCTCACCACCCTGATATTACGACCTGAGCCGAAGGCCAAGAGACAGCCACTTAATCGACTGTCCCACCCAGGTGCTCCTTGAATTCTGAGTTTTTTAATATACTCTAGGTTGAGGTCCTTTGTCATATATTGTATTCATATAGATTTTGCATTTACATATCCTATATATACTTATGTTTAAAATATGCTTGTATTTCTGTATACTTGTATTTGTGCTCTAATATAAGTGCTTTGCAAGGATATTTTCCTAGTCTGTGATATGTCTTTTCATTCCCTTAACAATGTCTTTTAAAGAAGTTTTGAATTTTGATGAAGTCTAAGTTAGCATTTTTCCCTTTTAGGAAAAATGTGCTTTTGTTTTCTTATATAAGGCATATTTGCCTAAACTAAGGTCACAGAGATTTTCTCCTATATTTTCTTTTCTAAATTTTATAGACTTAGGTTTCACACTTATATTTATGATCCATTTTTACTAAGTTTTTGAATACAGTGTGAAATATGAGTCAAAGATCATCTTAAAAATATAAATACTTCATTGTTATAGCACCATTGGTTGAAACGTGATCCTTTCTCCAGTGAATTGCCTCTAAATCTAATTCGTTAAAAATTAATTGCCTAGAATGTATGGGCCCATTGCTGGACTCTCTTCTGTTCCATTGATCTAGTTCTCTATCATTTCACCAATAATACACTATTTTGATTGCTATAGCTTATAATGAGTCTTTAAATCAGGCCACGTTAATCTTCAACCTTTGTACTTCTTTCTCAAATTTGTTTCGGCCAGTCTAGGTCCTTTGCATTTTTATATGAATTTTTGAATTGAGTTGACAATATCTAGAAAAAAGCATACTAGAATTTTTATTGGGATTGCTGAAATCTATAGATCAGTGGAGGAAGAGCTGACCCCTTGCCAAAATTGAATCTTACAACCTCAATGGGGTGTAATTCTCCATTTATTTCCCCCTCATTTCCCTCAATAGTGTTTTGTATTAAGCATTGTTTACATTCTTTCAGATTTATCCCTAAGAAATTCTTTATTTTGATATGGTAAAATCTAACCATATATGTATATATATTTTTATATTATAGTTTGTGCATTATGGATCTTAAGGAAGATTTTCATATCCCTAAGGTGACAAAGCTATTCCCATGTTTTATTCTGCTAGCCTTACCATTTTACCTCATACAGGAAGGTCTTTCATCCATTCTGAGTTTGCCTTTGTAAATGATGTCAGGCAGGGGGAGTCCAGCTTTATTTCTATAGCGAGCCATTCTTTCCAGTACCATCTGGATAAATTATTTTCTCCTTATTTTAAAATGCTTCTTTATCATATACCAAGTTTCTATACATACATGGGTTTATTTCTGAGTTCTCCATTTGGCTTCATTGACCTTTTTGACCTTCACCAGTCCCCTACTCTTTTAATTATAGTAGATTTTTAGTATGTCATTTCTGGTAGGAGAAAATCACTCCCTCTCTTCTCTTCTTTTTCAAAGTTTTACAAGCTATTTGAGGACTTTTATAACTTCAGGTTTGTATGGTTTGTTTAAATGTTTTTAAAAAGCTGAAATGTTCTTTGTGATCATAGATGAAGTGGGGAGAATCGATGAGGTTAGTCATCTCTTTGTGAACCTGGCATAGCACTCCTTTTACTTGAATCTTCTTTGATGTCTCTTATTAGGAGTTTTCCTTCGTTCTTTGCCTTAAATGTTTTACCAATAATATTTCAAGCCTTCACTAATGGACTCTATTTGTGTGTTGGGCATTCCTTCAGCATTCAGGCAGGTAGTTTACAACTCTGTCTTAGCCTTCACTTCCTGCTTGCACAGCGTCTCAGGTCAGAGGTGATAAATGAGGTCTTTCCTGGGCGTGTTCATTGCTATGTATGTACACATGGCTTTCTGGATTACAGGAATATGTTGGAGCTTTTCAAAGCCCCTTATGGATCAGAACCAGATTTTGGTGTGGTTTCTTTTTTTCTTTTTTTGATGTTTTTAAGGTTACCTTCTTATTGGTCCCTACTCTTATCAACACTATAGGCAGCCCCATTTTAAATGGTGTCCACTGAGTGTTTTACACAAATACCTCAGGGAAAAGGCCATTTTCATTGAGCAAGCTTGGACTCAGGTTTTATAAAGATAAGCTCTGCAAATGGGGCTTACTAGGGAAACTGCCAGACAGTTTTAATGGCAACAGTTCTCTGGATCTGGGGCTTCTGAGCAGCCCCAAACACATCAGCCTTCTCTAGTCAGTGCAAGGTTGCTGGTATTCCTATCTACCATGATCTCAAGGTTGGTTCCAAGGCTACCATGGAAATAAACTCATCCTTAGATTGTTGTACATCTTTGGTTAATCTCCAGAGTTCTGAAAAAGTTGATTTTGTACCTCCCCTCCATTTCTTCCCTGGTTTTCTTGTTGCTTTTATGGAGGAAGATTCAGAGGTTCTTAATTCATCATTCTGGAAGTCAGTCTCTGCTAGATGCTTTTTAAAAATCCATTGAAATACTCATGATTTTTTTTTTTTTTAGTTATTTAGTATTTTGAGTTACAATGATAGATTTCTTTTGCATTCCTAGGGAAAAATCCTTATGATTATGATATACAATTTTAAAATATATTTTTGAATTCAGTTAAGTTTATATTTTATTTTATTTTATTCCATAGAATTTTTGCATCTATATTTGTAGAGGCACCAGGCCAGCATTTTTATTTGCTTGTTTCAATTTCATCCATTTTTAAAGCTTGATTATATTAGTCTCAGATTGTGATTTAAATTGTTTTATCTTATTTTCTGTATTTTTGGAAAAACTCACATAAGATAAAGATGATCTGTTTCTTGAAAGCTTGGCAAAATGCACTTATAAAATCAGGGTACTTGGATGGCTCGGTCAGTTAAGCATCTGACTCTTGATCTCAGCTTAGGTCTTAATCTCAGGATCATGAGTTCAAGACCCAAGTTGGGTTCTCAACTGGGCATGGAGCCTTCTTTAAAAAAACGCACCTAATAAAATCAACTGGGCTGGGCAATATTTGGGAGGATATGCCAATTTCCTGAATGAATGATTGTGGTGAGATTTAAATTTCTTTCTTTCTTTTTTTTTTTTTTTTGTCATGCTTTACTCTTTTCCTCCTTTTTATTACTCTCTGATTCTCAAAAACCTAGTTTTTGCACTGGAACAAAATATCACAGAAAATTTTCTGATGATGACTTCTGCTTCTTGCAGAAGATTATTTTCAAAACCTTTTTTCTTTTAATTTTTAGGATAATAGACTTCTTCTGCATTATTTTTTATAAGTCTCATGTTATATATTTGTATGTTATTTACTCACTTTCCTACAAGAGAGGTATCATATGGAGGTTTTTACAAAAGAGAGATTGCACAGCTTCTTCTTCTGTTTCCTATGCCAAATACTTTCTTAGATCTACAGTTGGTTGCATGCAAATTTGAGCCCAATTCTAGGTATTTGTCCAGTGTTCATGTAGTGCGGTTCTGCTCACCAAAGTGCTATCTTCTGCTTTCTCTTTCTGGTTTGTTGATGCTTTTGAAACAATGGAATAAAAGACAAGCTACAGTCCACCAAAAGAGCTGTAGAGTGTCAGGGTTCTTTCTTTTTTGCACCTGCTTACTGTTCTTTCCTAGGAAAGAATTTCCATTCCAGCATGCAATCACTGTTAGTTTTGCTTTCTTCGTGAAATATCATTTCCCCCTTTTAGCAATCTTTTCCTAGAAGTACCTTCTCTGAATGAATGTGGAAAGAAGAGAGGGTTGAAAGAAAAGTCATAGAAAAGGAATATCATAATATCAGAGGAATAGATGCTCAACAATCTGATTGGCCCTAATCCTAGTTTTCTGAGCCAGGGAAAAGATTGTGAATGAGAGACAAGTGCCTTCATATTTTATCTCACATCGTTTGGACCTTTTATTTATTATTACTGGTGTTCTGAAGCAGAAGGAAGCCACTGGTTGTCTTTCTCAATCCAGCTCCATAGGTCTTGTAGATACTGAAAATTCCTCTCAGATTCTGGCAACCAGCTTGCTGCATGTCTCAGTTTTCAGACTTGTTTTTAATTTTGGACTTCTCCTCTCTTGGTAATTTTACTGGGCTGCTGGAAGTAACTACATCAGAGATTGCTGATTTGCTTCCACTTTAAAAAGGAATTCCATTGCAAATGAATTTAAAAATAATTTTTCAAGTTATATTAGGAATAGTTGAGGTTCACTTTCAAGTTGCTCTAATATACAGATTGACCTGTAGAGGATTTAGAGGATTTTCATTCTTTTTTTTTTTTTTTTTAAAGATTTATTTATTTATTTGAGAGAGAGAGAGAGAAAGCAGGGGGAAGGAGCAGAGGGAGAGCAAGAATCCTGAAACAGACTCCCCACTGAGTGCAGAGCTCCATCTCAAGACCCTGAGATCAGAACCTGAGCCAAAATCAAGAGTCGGCTGCTTAACCAAGCCACCCATGCACCCTGGGTTTCCATTCTTATGATATTTATTCTTTTCTTTTGGAATTTTAATTCACAATTTAACATAAATTGTACTTTAAAATTTCTATTTTACATTTTTGTTGTTGATATGAATACACTGTTTTTATTTTAATTTCTGACTACTTTTAATGATATGGAAATGGTATCGAGAAATACTATAGGTGTGTGCTTTATTTTATCACTGACTACTTTGTCCAGCTCCTTTAATAACTTTGGTAATGTTATGGTTGATTAAAAAATTTTGTATACAATCAATTATTGGAAATTAACATTTTCTTTTTTGTTTCTAACATCTTAAATTATCTAAGTATCCTTGCATTTGTGAGAAACTAAAATGCAGTATTAATTAGTAAGCAGTGACAATGGCATTTAAATTTATTTTCTGGTGTTAGAATACCTGTAATGTTTTCCTCAGTTACACAGAATGCTCGCTTGTGGTTTTAAGTAGATAGTCCTTTGCATTGAATATCTTTTCCCATAGTAAGGATTTAATAACATTTTGTGAAGTCAAAGGGAAATAGCTTTCTATTCCTATATGTTATGTCTAAAACTTTTAAATAAGTTCTAATGTTTTTTGGAAACCCTTTGGGCATATATTTAAATGTAGTTCTTATTATTTACACTATTAATGTGGTATATTGTTTTGATAATTTTTCTTATTTCTTATGTGGAATATTCCTTAAATTCCTATGACAATTCCCACTTGTTCATTGGTTTCTTGTTTGTTTGGGTTTTTTTTTGTAGTGAAGAGCTGAATTCTTTTGCTAATATTTTGTTTATCATTTTTGAATGCATATTAATAAGTAAAATTGGCCTGTAACTTTTTTTTATTATCTTTATCACGCTGTAGAGCCAAGATCATAGTTTACTTATGGTCTTATCATTTTTGCTATGTTCAAAGGTGGTTTATAATACATTGATATTATTCCCTGATCATTTTAGATAATTTATCTATAAACTCATATAATCCCTCTGCTCTCTTTGATCTTATCTTCCATTTGTTTTTCAGTTTTTGTTTGTCACATTTTGTAAAAAGAAATTATTCATTACTTGAGATTCATTTTCATACAACTGTGTATTCACTCATTTTATTTTGTATTTTGATTAGTATTCTTTCTCACTTCTATTTAATTTATTTGCATTTTACTTTTGATTAAATTTTTGCTGTTGATCTATCTGTTTTTAGCAAGTCAGATCATGATTTTATTTTTCAATTACACATCTGTTCAATTTTCCAGTATGCTTGTTTAATTTTATTTTTCCTTTTCTTGTTTTTGTTTGGGTTGCCTTTTTATCCTTTAAAATATTCAGCTGATTTTCTTTAATTTTAGATGAATAACATCCTGACTTTTTCCTCTAAGAGTTACTTATGGCTGTGTTGAGTTTTCAAGGACACCATTTTCTGTATTATAATGCTGTTAGATTCTTAATTATCTTTCTCTAAATGCATTGTGTTTATAGGATTTCTTTTACACATTAAAAGGTCTTGTTCGTCCTGTTGTTATTAATTTCATAATGGCAATTTTTGTGGCTTGTTCTGTATACAACGTAGTCAGAATACCTAAAGTTTGTATTATTGGGGGATGGTGAGCTCTGTTGTTAAACTTTGGAGAGGAGTGATGGATGAAGAGCATATTTAACTCTCCTTTAGCTGTTTTAAGGTCAAGGTTATTATAATTTTCTTTTTATTATAACATTGTTAAAGCTAATGTATGAAAAACAGAATTACCAGTATATCTCTGTGTGTTATACATATGATAAAGAAACTGGTGAACAGCTATATTATGCTATAAGAACTTTTTTTTAAAAAAGATTTTATTTATTTATTTGACAGAGAGAAGAGACACAGCCAGAGAGGGAACACGAGTAACGGGGGTGGGAGAGGTAGAAGCAGATTCCCCACTGAGCAGGGAGCCTGATGTGGGACTTGATCCCAGAACCCTGGGATCTTGACCCCAGCCGAAGGCAGATGCTTAACAACAGAGGCATCCCGGCATCCATGCTATAAGAACTTTTCTATGAAGCTTATTTTCTTAATTATTTGCTACACCATTTTATCATTTATAGAGCCATTTTTGTAGATCCTTTCACTTGATCCCTCCAAGAACTCTATGAGAAACAGGCAAGTCGGCATGTGCTGTTAATCCATTTTACACATGAGGATGTTACGGCTCATGGAAGTCAATGCCTGACTTGCGTCCCCAGCTTCACCAGTGGAGTATCAGGAAGTAGAACCCAAGTCCCTTGCCTCCTCATCCTATGCCTACTGCACAATGTCACAGTCCTCCAGGTCTGAAAATGAAACTCTGCAATGTGGCTTCTTTTCTAGTAGTTGGCTACAAATGATACATAATTTTAATAACATATGCTTATTTCCAGAGAAAGGATTTTACTCCCATTCTATGCCAGTGTTATTTTAATGTGTGACATTACATAGCAGGCTGCATACTCTTACATGAAAAAATTTTAGGCAAAAATGTTTGCATGTATCTATTTTTGCAGACCCATTCTAATTTAAGGAGTCATGATGATTGAAAACCTGTATTTCAGAACAAATCAGAATAAAAATTTCTGTTACATCTCGACTTTTACCTCCTTTGAAGCCAATGTGATTCTAATGGAATCTAGGGAAACATTTTAAATTTCTACCCTGAATTTCATGAATGAAGTCACAGGACAGGTGTCTGTGTGCCGGAATCCTATACTTTCCTTCCCGACTTGCTATAGCAAGGAACTGAGCACGGGAGCTCCTTCTTAGGTCTGAGACATAGTTTAACAATTGTAGTGATAATAAAACCCATTCGTTCCTCTACTTAGCACTTTAAAGTTTATAAAACCAATTCTCAGATACTCTTTTTAAACTCTCATGAGAAAGACAGGCCAAGGATTAATAGTCTTATTTTATAAATGAGGAAATTGACTAAGGGGTGTGAAGGGTCCTGCCTAGATTCACAGTGGGTGGAGCTCCGGCTGGAACCCATATCTTCTAGCTTATTGCCTAGGACTCTTTTTACCACTCGTACTGCCTTCCATTTGGTCAGCAGGGAGATCTCTTTGAGAACCAGAATGCTAGAAGTTTAAATTATTCCAGACTATAATAGCAAAATCATCGAGCACTTCACAATCTGAAAAATCAGAAGGAAGCAGTTTTTTTTCTTTAAAAGACTTATTTTTATTTATTTGAGAGAGAGGGGAGAGACAGAGGAGAGGGAAAGAGAATCCTCAAGCAGACTCCCAGCTGAGTGCAGACCCTGATGGCTCCATTTCAGAACCCTGAGATCATCATCTGAACCTAAGAGTCAGATGCTTAACACCACTGGGTACTCCTAGAAGGAATCTTTTTTTTTTTTTTTAAACCAGAAGTTGTGAAATACCTCAGGATGAAAATGTAAGATGTTATACAGTTTAACGTAGAACTTAAAAAAAAAAGAAAAAGAAAAGAAACATGTACCTATCCAACTTCATTGACATTATTGTCATAGTGAGTAAGTTTTGATTTTTTGTGTGTGCCATATTTTTAGGTACCTATTGCATGAGCTCAGCTAAAATGCTCACACGCATAAAAACATGAGCACACACATGAGACAGATGTACATGTTCATATCCTCAGATAGGTATGTGCTCCTATTGTCTTGAAACATTTTATGGTGAGATTCCCCTGCACCCTGGAGAATTAGAACTGCCTCTGAGACAGAATCAGATGCTTTCTCCCAGGTCATGTCCGTAGACAACATGACCACAAAGATTGCCTTCCAGAGTTTTAGGGAAAAAAATCTGGCCAGTTCCCTGGATGGGCAAATAAATCAGGGTGTACTCAGCATTGTTTGCATGAGGGTGAAGTGATGGGGGGGCTCTCCCTTCTGAATATAGTCCTAGGACTGCAAAGTTATCTCTTTTCTTTTTAACCTTATCATGATCCCTAACTGTCTTAACAGGATCCTTTTTAAAAGGGTACACTTCACCATGAGAGACTATGGACTCTGTAAAACAATCTGAGGGGTTTGAAGGGAGGTTGTAAAACAATCTGGGAGGTTGGGGGAACCAGGTGGTGGGTATTAGAGAGGGCACGGATTGCATGGAGCACTGGGTGTGGTGCAAAAATAATGAATACTGTTATGCTGAAAATAAATTAAAAAAAAAGATGAAAGAGAAAGCATTCAAATGAAAGACCACTGGATTTAAAAAAATAATAAAAATAAAAGGGTGCACTTGGATAACACTCTACTTCAGACTAATAAATAAGAGGCAGGAGGCCTATTAAGTCTTAGTTACACCAGTCGATGAAGCCTGGGTCAGGGATGTCCAAGGGCTTTTGTCATCATTGCTGGTTCTTCTTCTGGTCTTCATGCCTATGACATCATTGGTGTGGCAGTCATGACAACTGCTCAGCTGTCCACTCAAACAGTTGATACGGTCTTTCCCTTGAAGGTCAGTAATGATCCCCTAACCACCAGATTCAATGCCCTGTTGTTGGTCTCCACCTTCCCAGAAGTCTCAGCTTCTCCAGGGGAAGCAAACAGTCACTAGAGGGAGGAAACACAGGTTTGGGAATGATGGGAAGTGAGAAGAGCCTTATGCATGGTAAGGCAGAAACCAGGGAAACCAGACTGCGTCTCAAGGTGGATAAAGAAGACTGAGGCAGAGACTCTTGATTTCAAATTAGACATCCAGTTATGAGAATGTGGGTCCCAAAGCATTGGGCTTGGGGACCTGGTGGCTTAAACTTTCGATCTCATGCCAGGACTGATCTAACACTAGAGCATTGCTGTCCAGAAGAAAAATATAATGCAGGTCTCAGATTTGAGCTACATATATACTTTTCCATAATTTTCTAGTAGCCACATTTTTAAAAATGTATACAAAAATAAGCAAAATGAATTTTAATAATGTGATTTATTTAACCCAACATATACTGAATATTATTGTTTTAACATGCCATCAGTAAGACATTTATTAATCAGATTTTTATATTCTTTTTTTCATACTAAGTCTGTGAAATCTGGGTTTATTTTACATTTATAGCACATCTCAATTTGGGCTAGCCACATTTGAGCACTTCATAGCCATATATGGCTAGTGGCTCCCCTATTGGATAGCACAGATCTAGAGCCCAGGGGCAAGACTCAGCTTGTGAGTGGGAGTCCAGTGGCCTTTGCTAGGGGAGGAATGACTTGGACTTCTGGGGGACTGGAAGCAGGGTGCCTGCTAGCTGCCAGATTAATTTCACAAAAGGAAGATCTTAGCATGTCCTTTGATTTGCTCAAAAGCATTTACTATCAAATAACAAGAACAGCATCCTTTTACTCTTCCCTTATTGCATGTTGGAGTATCCGGATTCCTCAGTGTGACATTGGCAGTCCTTCTCCGTGTCTATTTGACCTGTACTGATGGTGTTTTCTCCTTCCATTCTCCCTTCATCTGTGATTGTACCATCTCTGTTTTTTAAAATACAACAGAAGTCCTCCCTTGTAACGTGTTTAGTTAACTAGTTTATTGGAAGAAGTCATCGAAAGAGGACTTAATAATGTATAAACTTAGGGGTGCCTGCCTGGCTCAGTGGGTGAAGCATGGGACTCTTGATTTTGGCCCAGGTCTTGACCTGAGGGGTTCCTGTTGCGTGTGGGGCTTGCTTGGGATTCCCTCTCTCCATCTGCCCCCCTCCCCTACTTGTGCTCTCTCTCTCTCTAGAAAAATAAGTATAAAAATTACATATACCTCAAACATTTTATTTTTATACTTAGAAGATATATTGTATATTCATTTGAGGAAGGGATAGGACATTTCTTTTTTGTCTGTTTGAGAGAGAGACGGGGAGAGGGGGAGGTGTGGAACCAAACTGGGGCTTGATCTTACAACTCTGAGATCGTGACCTGAGCTGAAATCAAGAGTCAGATGCTCAACCCACTGAGCCATCCAGGCACCTTGGGACAGAAGATTTCTTCAATGTGAGTCATATTACTGAAGTTCTTTCTAACATTTCTTGCATAAACGAACTCATAATGCATAGTATATATTAAACCTATTTAAAAGACAATCTGATTATAGATCTTTGTGGATTTTTACTATTTTCTCCAAAATCTTTGTAGTTGTTGTGGCCACATCTATATTGTTAGCACAAGTTTTTAGCCCCTTACCTTTAAGGAGTCCTTTCAAAACATTCAACTTCATTTGCATGGAAACAACAAGTCTCTTTTCATGTCATATTGGTTTATGTACTATTTAATTAAATTATATGTTACAATGGCAGTTACATCTGGCCTAAATAGGTTCAGCAAGAAACACAGCTGGCTCATGGGAGGCATACAACTCATCTGGCGGAAGTAGATGGGAACAGATGTTTCAGGGTAGCCTACCACCGGCCCTGAGTACCAGCATTTACAATAAGGCTTACAGAAGGAAGGGAGGATGCTGGTAAATCAGGTGAGCTGGTTCACAGATTCTAGAGATTATTTTGCCCATTCTTGTTGGTCTGCCTTGTTCTTGCCCTGCCTCTCCTCTTGGTTGTACCTTTGTTTTCATCTCCAAACCCTTGTGGTAGAAAATCTTTGGTAGATTTTGGTATGCAGAACACTGGCCCCCAAAAGAGACCCATAATCTAATCTCTGGAATCTGTGAACATGACAAATGGGATTTTGCAGGTGTGATTAAGTCAAAAATCTTGAGATAGGGAGATTATCCTAGATTATCCAGGCAGACCCAATGTAATCACATGGGTCCTCAAAAGCAGAGAACCTTTCCTGTTTGTGGTCCCAGGGACAATTCTTCTATGGAAGAAAGACAACAAAGAGCTGAGATGTTGCTGCTTTGAAGCATGGATGAAGGGGGCCCCGAGCCAAGGAATGTTGGTCTCTAGAAATGAAAAAGGCAAGGGAATGGATTTTCCCCTACAGCCTTCAGAAAGGAATGTAGTCCTGCTGACACTGGATTTTAGTCCAGGGAGACTCAGGTTGGACTTCTAATTTACAGAACTGTGAGATAATAAATTTGTGTTCTATTAAAGCCACTAAGTGAGTGGTAGTTTGTTAGCAGAAATAGAAAGCTAATACAAAATCTCTTCAATTGTCCAGGCACATCTCAATATCCTCTGTGAAGATTTTCTTGATACCTGTGATTGGTAGGAATTTTTCCTCTTTTAGACTTTCTATCCTTTTTATTATACTGACCTTAATTTTCCTCCTGCTGTACTCATCAGTACTGACTATAGGCTCTTGATCAGCAGGGACCGTACTTACTTTTATGCCATATATTTGGATAGTCTCTAGGTTTTGGCTTCATACGGACCTGTCCTGTGCAATAGGGTAGCCACTAGCCACATGTGGCCACCTAAATGTAAGTTAATTAAAATGAAATAAAGTTTAAAATTCCATTGTTTTTCCCCCCCATCTCATTAGCCACATTTTAGAAGCTCAAAAGCCACGTAGAGTTAATGGCTTCTATATGGAGCAACACTGATCTAAAACATTCCCATTACTTCAGAAAGTCTTACTGGATAGCACTGTTGTAGACTGTTAGTTTTGGTGTATTTGAACAATAATTTCTTGACTCTTGTAGAGGTGCTTTGACTGAGATGTGTTTGAGGGCGATGGTTATGCTCTGACCTTTCTTTCGAGAAGGAGGCTTTTGAAATACACATTTCAGCTGTATCACTCAGGGTCTTGGAAGGGAAGCTGTGGCATTCCTTCAAGGGACGAGTGTTCAAGGACAGCAAAGTGTGGCTAAGAGTTTAGAGAACTAACAAAAAGTGTCGAGGCAGCCAGAGTTTAACAAAGTGGGAAGCTCTTACCATTTGGGGCTGGTGTGTTATTAGGGTCATGGCAAGCGTTATTCAACAGAGCTGCAGTCCCGAATACAAGCCGCCTCTAACAGAGATGTGACCAAAGCAGAGAGGAGCAGGGCAGGGATTCCTCAACCTCTCTCTTCTGCTGAGTGCCAGTCTCCATCCGAACCCAACCTGGAGTCCGCCAGGAAGAAGCCTGGGAGGGACGGTCTGCGGGGTGAGCCTCCTGAGCACAGAGCAGAGAGAAAGGCAGAGAGTGGATTGAGGGCTGAGGAAAAATAGAAAATAATTAGCACTGTGGTTAAGAGCATTACATCACATTCCTCAATTTAGAGATATTTGTTTTAGAGGTAAGTGATTAAAAAAAGGTTTCCTTTTCTAGAGCGATAGCTACATTTCAACATTGCAAATAATAACGCCATTTCGCTGTGACATTCTGGAAGACTGGAGTAAACTCTACCGTCTATGTGAGGTCATCAGGCTTGCCTATCTGAGCTTCTCTTTCCCTGGCCTATAATTCTTATTTATATTTTATTTTGTCCTGTTTTATTTTTAACTTATATTTTCCCAATTTTACTGTAAGTATTTCTTTGTGTTTCCATTGTGAATTGAGGCAGGAATAAAACAAATAGATAAACGACCTTTTTTTTTTTTCTTTTTTTAAACCCACAGAATCACCTAGCATTGTGTCTTGCCCACGGTTGGCTTGTTCAGTTAAGTGCAGACAAATTCAACCAGGCGGGTAAATAATTTATATGGTAATTTCTATTTCTACCCATAGCTGATACTGATTATTCTATTCCATGTCTGTTTCTTCTACCTGAAATGTCTGGGTAACTTCTAACTTTCTACATCCTCAGAGGGCATAATAAAGGGAACTTAAAACCGAAACTCTGATAATGCAAGTGAAGTTTTAACCGTATGAGTCACAAACTCAAAAAAGGAGTTCTTCCATCAGGCCCTGACTGTTTTGGTGAGAGTCGGGGACTTTTATGAGAGAATTTTACAGAACTAGGCAAGATGAAATAATAGCTGCCTAAAATGAATACGTGGCTGGAGATTAACAGTGTCATAATTTCACCTCTTTTCACATTCATTTTTTTCCCCCACAATGAACTGTTCTGCCGAAGTCACAGATTCTTAGACACAAGGATGAGAAAGGACAGTTGAAAAGAATTCGGGTTTGTAGAAATCCTCTTCGGTTTCTGTGTTCAAGTGTTTAGTGTCTCATGCCTCAGATATTTTGCTATTTTAAAAACTGTGAACATAGGACATTCTAGGAATAACATAGATATCCATTCACTACCTCCTATCTCTTCACTCCTAAGTTTTCTACAGACTCATTAAATTGTACTTTCATATTTTTTCAATGTCCAGAAACAATGAAAATTATCAAATTCAGAAACTTAGCAAAAATTATCAAAATCTCCCTTTAGTCATATTTCTTTTTGGCAACATATTCTCAGTTCCCCTTTCCCATCTTTATAATTGGTCATATATTATAAATAGGTTAGCATTTTGGATATTTACATTTTATTCCATCTGGCCATAATTCTTTTTCTTTTTAATTGGGGGCAAATTATATTTAATACATTTCATGGCAAGGCACAGCCTATCATAACATAGGTCTGTCTTTTGGGAGCTCATTGACAGAATGTTATGAATTATAATTCAGATTTGTGAGATGGAATCTTTATAACAACTTGAATCTAGACTTAAGATAAATATGTATTTTTTAAAAATTACAAAAATACTGCTCTTTGAAGGTATACAGGGCTGCATTTCCTAAAATGGACTAGGTTAAAAAATCAGTTTTCTAGATCATAAAGTTGCTTTTGTTCACAAATATGAAATAGTTTATGCATAGCCTCATTTACAATACTATTTGATAGATTTCACTTAAAATTTCTTTACTAATAATCACAAATGGAATGATTATATTAACTTTTACATGTTTTCACTTTTGCTCTAAATGGAATTTCCAGCTATTAAATTCTAAGGAAGAGAGGATTTCTTTGTTTTAGTCTGTTTATAGGAAGCCTTAAAAAACTGAGGATGGAGAAAATCATCAACATTTAAGTACTGCCTGGTAAACCCTCAAGTTTGCTGGGAATTAATGGCCTCTACTCTGTCAAGCAAAAGGATAAAGCCATTTTCAGGAGTACAGCTGTAAAGAGAAGGAGGAAAAGGTGCTTGAAGCTTATCGACCTTTTTCCAATTAATTTTTTTTGTGAACTAACATTAGTGGTGATACCTGCTTCAAATGCCTTCTTCTATTATCTTCACAGACTTGTATAAACTAAAGTTTCTCCCCCCAGACTGTGATAATTTCCAATGAATTACTAGAAGATGTTGGATTTGGTTTCCTACGTAGAACTATGTGAAATTGCTGATATTTGATGATTTCTTTTAAATTACAAAAGTGGTTCAGACTACTATTACAGAGAATTTCTTATAAACACTAGGAAAAAATTCTATAAATATAGGTCCCTGTCCCTCCAGGTTGATGCCACATGTGTACAGTCTGAGAGAGCTGTTAGGAGTTGAAGCTAATTAAACAATCTTCTACACCAATAGAGATATCCCTCCTGGTTGACCTTGGTACATTAACCAAGATTTTTGGGCAACCAAATGATCAACCAATCTGTATTTCTCCTTTTAGTACATAAGTATATTATGAGGCACTTGGTCAGATAAAATACTGCACGAGATATAAAATTTCACATCTGTGGTCTTCTGTAGAAGAAGGCAGATGAAATTTGTTCTGTCTTGCTCTTGGTAAACTTAGGCATGCTCTTGTTCTGCTCCATTCAAGTATGATTGCCTTCTTCTTCTTTTTAAAGATTCTATTTATTTATTTATTTATTCATTTGGAGGGGGGAAGGGGCCAAGGGGGAGGGAGAGGGAGAGAGAATTTGAAGTAGACTCCATAGTAAGTTTAGAGCCAACTGCCAAGTCTCAATCTCATGACCTGAGCCAAAACCAAGAGCCCAGTGGTTAACCAGCTGAGTCACCCACCCAGGTGCTCCCAGTTGCAATCTTCTAATCCCTTCCTGGTTGTTAAGGGATTAAGACCCAGCTCTAGTATTTGACCAATTTATTCTCCCCCAAGGGCACTTAGACTGACTTTTGCTCTTTGGGGCTTTGCAAGATCAAAAAACTTTCCAAAACAATCACGTAAGCCAAAGAAGATGCAGTATTTTTAATCCAAAGGACACTTACTACAGAGTTAAAGAATGCTATATAAGGTAAACCAACAATGCCTCAGTAGATGCTCAGGGCCTCTTGAGAACTCTGTCTTCCTTTCCTATTGTACCAGAAAAGCAGCCCTGGCATCCAGAGTACAGTCAAGAGAAGGACACTAGGGATGACACTGTGCTTTGCTGATGGAGTGTTTGCAGATCGGTACTCCCTAGAGCCAGAAAAGCCAGCAAATTTCTTTTATGTAAGTCAGTTGTATAGTTTCTTCACAACTGGAGGAGTGTCCTTTCAAGTGGCTTGAAATACAAGGGCCCCTCTAATTATTCAGAATGAGGAGAAAGGAGAAAATGAAGCTGTAGGCTGGCCTCAGTCAGGGAAAGTGGATACTACCCACTGCCAACACAACATTCATTGGGGTCATAATTTGGTGCAATAGTTAAGATCATCTATGAATAAAAGTTTTAAAGAATAAAGACATCCTTTTTCTTTAGTATTATTTTTTCCTGATATTTCTTCTCTACCCAATTATATTTTTGGATTGAGATCTATGTTTTTTCTGGTTACATGGACTCATTTATTAAGGAAAAGGGTAGGGAAGACATAGGCATTCAAAATTCCAGATTGCTGTGCGTGCATATGTGTGTGTGTGTGTGTGTGAGAGAGAGAGAGAGAGAGAGATAGGTATATATGTACCAGCATTTTAAACATGCCTTCTGAACCCTTTCGGAGTTCATATAGCTTGCAGATGATCACACCATTTTTTTCTAATACCTTCAAACAAAAATGCATGTTATCATCTTTTGCAGGAGCTGATTACATTTACTGTTTCTCTTCCCTTTTTCATTTTAGCCAGTTCATGTAATGAAAAGGCTTTATTTTCTGTCTCCATTTCCTTAAAGAAAGGCAGATGTCGATGTTTATAAATTTATAGGGTCTTGTGTAGCCTTGTTCCATACCTTTCTCTGAACAAGACACCTGTTTTCCTGACTATCCTTCATTTAAAAAGTTGGATTAGTGCCTTGCTGCCCTACTGCCCCTGGGCACGGGAAACAAACCCCCTTATTTAGCTGTGTTGAGTTCAGTGAGGTTCACCAGTATTTCCCAAATAGGATCATTTTGTTAGAAATTATCTGTTGGCTGAATGAAAATGCAACTCTGTTTTCATAACAGCCGAGGTTAGTTTTCTGAAAATTATTTACTTTTGTAAGAATCCTTGATTCGGATTTCCTAATAAGCTATGCTGGGTTTTAAAATATTCACCATCAAATTGACTTGAGTTTAAGATAATTAATTTTTTTTTAATTCTACCCCCAAATAAATGTCTCCCCCCTTTTGTACATACAGAGTTGCATGAAGTGGAGAAAAGACCCCAGATCTTGACAAAAAGAAGCCCCTTATACAAATAAAAGACTTACAAAAAAGACATTTTAACCAACCAAATGGAAGATGCCATTGCCCAACTGTGATTCTCCCAGGGAAACTCGCATTTGTTAGGTGCACTCTCTTGAAAATGACATTAAGGGAGGTTCACACATCCTTAGTAGTTCAAGTAGGGCTTAGCTCTTGGCATGATTAGCAAAATGGGTTTTCCAGCACATTTATTTTGGGGACTTTTTTTCACCCATGAGTCTTTAATCTGATTGCCAGACCCTTCCCTAATTTCATTGTTCTGTGTTTTTTTTTTTTTTTTTCTCTTTTGAGGATGCTATTGTGTAAAGTTTACGGGCACATTACTCAGCCTGGCAAACAGGGCGGTGGTTGGGGGGAAGGGGATGATCATTTCCTGACATTCACTTTTTACAAAGATTTGCTTGTTGCCCTGTTTGACGACACTGGCATTCTCCCCATACATTGTTGCTACTCAGTGTAACTTCTAAGAAACACTTCATTCTAAAAGATGATATTTTACCCAAACACCTTCTTGGTATGGCTATGTAAATCAAACTTTAGGGTCTATGCCATGATACGCTTTTGATGTAAGAGCAAATCTGCTTAACCTTGCTCTCCCTTATCATGTTAAACTTTTTTTTCCCCTGCTGGTGACTTCTTCTACTGAGACTAAAATGAAAACTTATGTATCTTCCTTCTGAATCCAGGTTCACATGATTGGATATAGACAGAAGAAGGCTCATGGGTTCACACAGCCGTGTATGACTAAAAAGAATTTTCTCTCCCTAGTGCAGATCCCATGAGTATTACCACCGTTTGGTGGCTCCACCTTTCCCTCAAATTCTCTCAGCCGAATTAGTCTGGTGTCCTGTCTTTTGGCTCAAGGGACTGGCCGTTTCTGTTTGTCTCCAGGTCCTCATGTCCACCTTCTTATCTTTCCATCCCCACCTCAGTGCTCCTTTATCTACAAAGCCTCCTCATGAGCCTCCTTGTCCCCCACATGAAAGGAAACTCTTCCTTTTAAAATTCTTAAGCACTTTATCTATGTTTCTCTCTTATGCCTCTAAGCATCTTTCTCTTTGTTCCTATAGTTATTTTACTGCCTGGTTTTCATATTAGAAGATAAGGTGTTCGAACAGGAACCATGTCCGATTCTCTTTGTATCTGCTCCAGACTCTGGCACAGATCTGACATATAGGAAGTGCCCCGAAATGCCTAAGGCCGATGAAGAAATCAACACAAGGAGCAAGTCAGAGCTTCCTTGGATCATAGCATTAGGTTTGATTAATCATTAAGAGATGGATTAAGATCAGCTATCTTTATGAAGTCTTGTGAAGCAGGAATGAGCTTGAACCATAGGGGAGGGATTCTGGCTCAAGAAAATTCAAGGTATGGAAGCCCGTCAGTCAAGATCTAGGATCTTTTACTAGAGAGGTTTGGAATTTCCTTCCTTGAAGTTTTAAAGGTAGGCTTTGGAGCTGTGAATGTAGGTAGGTGGGACAGGGGCAGGGGGAATTAGAACTTTCTTCTGGATTTGTTGTTGTTTCTAGGAAAACAGTGAAAAGCAGGAATTTATGGAAATAAAAGAAGAAGGTCCCGGAGGGCTCCCAAACATGAATGGGAAGCTTGATTGTATTTTGGAGGGATAGCATGTGTGCTCTCTTAAACATTGAATAAAATGAATCAGAAAAGTCATTAATGGTATTAGAATAGCTTCCTGGTTGTAATATAATGCTGTTGGTCCCAACCCCTGTAACTTCTCAGAAAATGCCTCGAAAAACAACCTATCCAAGAAAATGTACTTTGTTGGGAGGATGCTTAACTCTGGATTAGGTATGTACAATCTGTCCAGTCATGGGTTCTTTATTTCCAGGAGTCTCCACCACAGTCACACCTTTGATTAGGCACATCGAATTTTCCCCCTCAGATCTACTATGGTGATTGAATTGTTACTTTCCCCAACAAGAAGCCCAAACCCTGGTCTTCTTTGAGTTCTCCTTACAACTTGTCTCCCATACAAACAATTCTAGGTAGGCCCAGGTCCTACTTCGTTACCACTTTCCTTGGGAATAGGAGCTGGTTCTGACTTATCTTTGTGTTCTCAAAGTGGCTAAGGCTGTGCTTGGCACACAGAAAGTCTTGGACTCTGGCTTCATGAGGGTGTAGACTATGCCTCATTCACCTTTGTGATCCGTGCTCAATGTTGAGCTCTGATAAACACGTGTTAAATTATGAATGAGTGAAAAGCAGTGTATTTCCAGGAAGGAAAATACAGTCCATCCTGCTTCCAGTTCCTTTTGAAGTATAGTCGACATACAAGGTTACATTAGTTTCAAGTGTAGAACACAGTGATTCTGTAACTCCCTGCCTTATGCTCTGCCCACCACAAGTGTAGCTACCCTCTGCCACCATGCAACGTTATTACAGTGACATTGACTATATATTCTTATGCTATATATTCTTATGCTGTACCTTTTGTCCCTGTGACTTATTCCATAACTTGTTTCCAGTTTCCTTTCAAAAAGATATGGTAAGGAGTCGAATGGATGGTTAAAATGTTGACTCTTCTTTTGTCTAGTGAGACCTTGGGCTTATCACTATTCCCTGGATTTCAGTTTTTTGCTTTCATAAGAAGAAGAAGTTAAGTCTCAGATCTAATTGTATGTGGGGGAGTAAGGGAGGGAGAGAGAGAGAGAGAAGGAGCGAGAGGGAGAAGGAGAGAGAGATTTTCCTCGGGTAAAGAGAAATAATCTTTCTCACAATTAGTCTTCGTTTATATAAATTACCACAGGGTGATACCAAGGCCAAGAAAAGTTGAAGTTTAGAGTTCAAAGAGGTCCTTTTATCTCCTGAAGCTTGAAGAAGGTTTGATTTATGTTTGCAGCCTTGACTTGGGTCCACAATCTTGGGATCTAAAAATGATAAATCACATCAGCAACTAAACTCATCCTTTATAGTTTACAAAGTACCTTTGTTTGCCAGCTTCTTCCTTTCTTTCTGTCTCTCTGTCTTTCTTGTTTTGCTACAGATATTTCCCAAGCACTTTCAAATCTTTAATCTTTTCATTGGAAGTTTGTAAATACCATACGTGGTAGCCTGGGTAGATACGGTTTTTAATCGCATTTTGGCTTTAGAATTATATAGTCTTTTAATTTAAAAAGTATTTTTTTATGAAAACATTCTAACCAGCCTTGGTTTAGAACATTAGTTTGCTTCTTACTAGCAAAATGACCTTTGGCAGGTCACTTGATCTCTCTGAAACTTGCTCCCTCACCTGCAAAATGCGGTTAAGAGTGGAAGCTCTATACAGGTTTGCTGAATTAAATAAGATAATAGAGCACATGTTGCGCCCGAATCAGTAAATGCTAAAATAAATTAATCATTACTATTTGATGACCTTTTTTTTACAAGGGGGGATGGAACCCCCGTATTCTTTCCTAAAGTCTTTTAGGTTGTAGACAGCCTTGGCGTCATTGGTTTTTGATAATATTCAAAGTAAAAGCTCTCAGTTCTATGAAGTTAGGTTTAATGTTGGTGTTTGGCTTGAGAGTTTTAACTCAGGCTCCTTGACTACCATTCCTCCTGGAATTTTTTTTGTTCTTGTTTTACTTTTTTTTTGGAGTTTCTGTTTAGCAGAAACTTGGAGCCAACCCATTTTAAAGAGTTGGCTCTCTCATGCCATTTTCAAGATTCACAGAGGCTTTGTCTTTGGCCATTTTTATATCACTCTCTGTATCTTGGGTCACTCCTGAAATAGGAAGAAGTTCAAAAAGGTCTTTTTACTTTTTCTATAGATCATAATCTCCTTGGTGACACAGTTTCTTGGCTGGCAGAGATCCTGATGCTTGTCCAAAGTATGGTCTTGGCCCATTTACCTATGTATGATCCCTAAAGAACACTGATTAGAAAGTTTATAAAATTGCTATTAGAGTTACATAGAGCAAAGATGCAAGCAGCAAAAAGTGTTGCTACAGCAGTCATTGTTGGCTCAGGACAGGATTCTCCCCTTGCTACTCAGTATTTGGCCCTTAGACCAGCAGCACCAACAGCACCTGGGAGCTTGCAAGAAATGCAGAGTCTTTACCTGACAATACCTCTACTGACCAGAGTGATCAGATTTTACATTTTAACAGGTTTCTCAGGGAAACCTATGTCCAGTTCAATTTGGAAAGTACTGCTCTAATAGACATGTTCCTCAGTCCAGCCCCGTGCCTAAAGGATACAATGGCAGACCGGCTATGCGCACCAGATTCATTCCCACACTGACTACTACTCACTCACCTGCTCTTGAGCTAGTTTCATTTTATTCTGTCTTGATATGTTCACTGTCTTCCCATTTTTACCATTTTGGCAATGCACTCAAATTAAACTTTGGGGATGCTTGACTCCCCAGCTTTGCTCACCATTTAACAATAAGGATGGTTTTCCTGCAGATTGCTGGTCCCAAACCCCTTATGCCTCTCTGTTTTCAGGGGCAGCTCCATTAGGAAATCCTTCAGTACTTCCCTGCTCAAGCCATGGTCAACAGGGCCTTCCAAAATGTATGTATTCAGAAAAGTGCATGCAAGTGCTCATGGGTGTGCATGTGTAGTACCAATGTAGCCAGATACACTGAGCCCCAAAGGAAAAGTACAGATATTAGTGAGACACTTTATGAATATGGTGATAACTATTTTAAGAGATGGTAGCTCTTCTCTGCTGACTAGATCTTCTTCTTAATTGTGGGTGCTATATTTATCATACATAATTTTTATTAAATCTGATTTCTATAGCTGATGCCCTTATACTGAATTTTAAACATTTGATTCTGTCTTTCTTCAAACAAATTAAGGCACCAGGGCAAGATATGATTTTTAACGATCTTATATTTTGGGGAGAGGGGAGTTTTTGAATTTCTTCAACATTGAAATTTTTTGCGTGCACAGCAAAATACCAAAAGGAAATAAATTCAGTGCAAAGAAATGAGGAGCACAATGACCTTGGATGTTTTCATCATATTTTTTGAAATATTCTTCCTCCCTTTTGTAAGGTTTCATAGTGAAATAACACCCTTGTCAAAATGTCTAAGCACTCCAATAATAAGTGATGGAGAAATGGTGACAGAGAGAAAACAGGGGCTTCTAGCTCATGAATATAGCATCTGCACAAAGCTTTCCACTCTTACGTGCTTCACAAGAGTAAATACTTTAGAACCACAGTCTTGATGAAAGTAAAAGTGACTGTCAGTAATGTCCACTTTCTCTGAGAGAGACGTTCAACTTTAATGTTATTAAAAATGAGAACTTCACCTATTTTTAGCTTTCTCTTTGGTCACCAAGGTTGTTGTTTGAATACTGGCAGGAAAAAAAACCCAACCACCTAGTAATGCCTATTTTATGTTAGCATGTGCTAATGAGCTAAGAAAATTTTCTTTCCTCTAGTTTGGAAACCTTGGTATAGAAGGAGGAAAAAAAAAAGTTTGTATTAATGGCGGTTCGTGTGTCTGTCATTTAATTAGAACCAGGAGATGTCATGTGATCTGGTACTCCTGTCAAGACTTAACTGCCTTCTTGTCCTTTTCTCCCAGTACATGAGTATTGATTATATTTGGATTAAATAAGATAATGGTAGAAAGATACTTAAAAACTGTACATTACCCGGCAATGTTACTCTATCTTATAAAACTGACTGTATAATCTGATGAAGAAATTTAAAGAAATGCCCTGCTTGCTGATGATGGCTTAACGTATAAACTGTCTAGGTAAAACGTGCCTTGTGACTGACATTTGCGATCTGTTGCACTAAAGAAGAGAGTAATGCAGAGTTTTCTTTGCAGCAAGGCACTGTGTTTGGGGTACCTTTTTGTTCTGGGTGGCTTGTCTTCTCACCCCTGAAATCAGGCCTCTGGTGGTTGTTTGGCTCTACCCCGGCCAGGTCCTGGCCTGGTGCAGGCTGGTGGCATTGCCTACCACGTGGCCTATCAGAGGACTTTCTTTGCCCAGTGAGAGGGCCTGCATTTTCCTATGAGCCAGATCTTCAGGATTCTGCTTGGAAGAAGTCATTCCATACTTTTGTTTAAAAACCGTGATACGTTTGATTTGTAGAGTTTTCTAGCATATAAAAGTAAGCTATAGTTGAGAACTGTACTGACCAGTCTAGCCACCGCTAGCCATGGTTGGCTATTGAGAACTTGAAGCATGGCCAGTACCAATTGAGATGTACACTTAGTAAAAAAATGCACACTGGATTTAAAAAGCTTAGTAAAAAGAGAGAGACAGAGAGAGGGAGAGAAGAGAGAAGGCAAAATATTTCTTTAGTGGTTTTTTTAGGTTGATTAATGTTGAAATGGTATTTCAGATCTATCTAGTTCCTTAGCCCGCTCAGGCTGTTACAACAAAATATAATAAACCGGGTAGCTTATAAAGAGCAAAAATTTATTTCTCCCCGTTTTGGAGGTTGAGAAGTCCAAGATCAAAGCACCAGCAGATTTGATGTCTGGTGAGGGCCCATTTCCTGATTTGTAGATGACAAGCTCTTCACTATAACCTCACATGGCAGAGAGTTAAGGGAGTTCTCTGGAGTCTCTTACATAAAGACACAAATTCCACTCATGAGGGGCTCTGCCCTCATGCCTAATCACCTTCCAAATACCAACATTGAGGATTAGGTTTTGATATATGAATTTTGAGGAGGCATATTCAGTCTACAGGATTGGGCTAGATGAAAAATGTTATTAAAATCCATTTCATTTTATTTTTTTACTTTTAAAAATATAGCTACTAGAAAACTTTAAATTATGTATGTATCAGAAAATCAGAGAGCACGAAAGTTATGAGGAAGTGAAGGCATCTATTGGTCAAAGGTCATTTTGCAGTTTGGACTCAGACCAGCAGGATTATACCAACTGAGTGGTTCTTTTCCATGAAGTAAGAGAGTTTAAGTCACAGCTACAGCAAGGCAGAACATTTCTGGTGGAAACAAAGTCGTTGAAAAGGAAGTCAATTGTTGTCCCTTCCGTAAATGTAGGGTTGAAAATCTCTTCAGCTGGAGAAGATACAGGTGACAAACGAAAGGAACCTATGGGGATTTGTGACGCTGAGTTGCTATGAAGCATTTAAACGTACCTTTTTTTTTTTTTTTTAAGATTTATTTATTTGACAGAGAGATCACAAGTAGGCAGCGAGGCAGGCAGAGAGAGAGGAAGTGAAGCAGGCTCCCCGATGAGCAGAGAGCCCGATGGGGGGGCTCAATCCCAAGACCCTGGGATCATGACCTGAGCCGAAGGCAGAGGCTTTAACCCACTGAGCCATCCAGGCGCCCCTCATCATAGTTCTTATTGCAATTTGTAATGATATATTTGTACAATTTGTAATGATATATTCATATATTCAATTATAATTTTGCCTTTCCTGCTGAACTGTAACTGTGCGATGGGGTCTGGCTTTTTTTTTTTTTTTTTTTTTGTTCTCTGTGGTGGTCCCAATGCCTGGGACCTAAATAAGTATTTGTTGGATGGATGGATGGATGGATGGGTGTATGGATAGATGGACAGACGGATGGGTGGATTTATCATGAGGAACTCTCTTAATATCAGTTATCTTATCATGACACTAATTCCATTTTGGTAATCTTTTCTTCTCTTTGGTCTTTGGGGATCAGTTTTTCTGTGAAAAAAAGGAAGGCACAGCACAGGCTGAGTGATTTTGCCATTGTTAGTTGATACCCTGGGCCTGTCCCTTCCTTGTTAGTTTTTTCTTTTTGCTTAGACCATATCTTAAGAGCCGTGTTTGTTATCTAGAATGATTAACTCCCACCTTCCCCTAAAGCCTCATCTTGTTCAAGATAACAAGTTTTTCTTTTTTCCTTGTTTTGTTTTTGTTTGTTTGTTTTGTTTGTACTGGTCTAGTCTTCTTTGTTTTCATTATGGGTTTATATTATCTGTCTTCTGTCCTTTATCCTTTCCTTCTTATATGGAAATTGTTATGTATATTTAAAAAATAATTTTAAATGCCCCATTTGTCTTCTGAAAAGAGTTTAGAGTCCTTTAGAACTCAGAGTCTAAATTCCTTTTAGTCCTCTGCAATGAGAACACACCTTTTTAAAAATAATATTTTATAGTTTGGTTTTTAAATGTCTAAGACCAATGTTGAATTATACAATAGTGCTCCTGACTTGCTTTTTAATCAAAGATGATTTCATAGTGCATTGGTTTTCCATTGCTGCTGTAACAAGTTACCCCAAACTTGGTGACTTGAAACAGCATCCATTTATTTTCTTGCAGTTCTAGAGGTCAGAGTCTGGAAATTAGTTACACTAGGCCAAAGTCAAAGTGTCAGAAAGGCCAAGCTTCCTCTGGCAGCTCTAGGGAAGATTCCATTTCTGTGCATTTTCCAGCTTTCCCGTGGCAGCCTGCATTCCTTAGCTTGTTGTCCCCCTGAGGCCAGCACTGTGGCATCTTGCTTCAGTTGTCCCATTGTCACCTTCTGTGTCTTCTTCTCTGCCGTCCTCTTATAAGGACATTTGCGACTGCATTTAGAGCCCATCTGGATAAACCAGGATGACCTCTCCATTTTAAGATCCTGAACTTAATCACACCTGTAAAGTCTCTTTTGCCATAGAAGGTAACATTCACAGGTTGCAGGCATTAGGACCTCGCTCTCTTTGAAGACCATTATTCAACCTTACCACAGTGAGAGAAATAGAAGACCAAATTTTAACCTTGTATGATAAAAGTTTATGTAGGCAGGAGATTAATTATATAACGTGGGTAAATAAACCAAGATAAGTGATGTATGTATTTCAGAGTATTTATGGTGGCTTTCTGTGATTTATAAGTAATTTTTACTCCTTAGTTTTTGCTTATCTGTATATGAAATTTTTTTTACAATGAATATGTGTTTTATTTATGAGAAGAAAAATGCAAATAATATTTACTTTTCAAAATAGAGTCAGAATAAAAAAAAAATCCCTCCCTAATTAAAATATGACCTGACACTCAGAATAAACTTTTGTTGGGGAGGAGATAAAGAGTATTTATGGTGTATCTCTTTTGATTTTATTTTATTTTATTTTATTTTTTTTTTATTTTAAATATAATTATATTGCTTATAAAAAAAAGTTGGTTTTTTCTTCTGTGTTTAATTAGAAGAACACTTTGGAGGACAGAATTATCTCTAGTAATTTTTATTTTTATTTTACATATTTTCTAAGAGGATAATTTCAAAATGAGCAAATATTTTTTTTTCTTTCTGGTATTCATAACTCTTTTTCCTTTTTCTTTACTTACTGAATTGGCAAGGAATTCTAAAATAATTTTGAGTGCTAGTGGTAAAACCAGGAAGACATCTGAACTCTTCTACTTAATGAGGATATTTCTATAATTTCCTCATAATTTCTGAAGCTGTATATATCATGAGCTAATTGTTATTTATGTTAGGAAAGACTTTTTTTAATTCATGAAAAATCTTTTATCAGGAATAGATATTAAATTTTGTTAAGACTTTTTAACCATCTCTGAAGCTGACATTATGGTTTTTTTTATTATTATTTTTTCTTTCTTGACCTGTTGATGGTCAAGAATTACCTTAGTACATTTAGGTTAAATATTACTTGAAAAAGAATTAATTGTTGTTTTTCTGTGTTAGTGTATTTGGTTTGTAAATAAGGTATTAAGAATTTTTGTATCTTTGTTCATAAATAATTTTGTTTCATAGGCTTTCTTCTGGGTGTGTGATTACTTTATTAAGGTTTATTTATTTTAGTCTCAAGCCTTGAAATAAAGAGAATTAATCTGTTTTTTTGAGGGCCTGAAAGAATTTATCCATCATACCATATACACCCACCATTTTTGGAGGGAGGTAATTTTTGGACAGTATTTTCAATTTATGTCATGGTTTCTTTAATCCATCAGATCTTTTATATCTCTTGGATCAATTCAATTAATTTACCTTTCCTTAAAATTGTTCCATTTCTTTCACATTTTCAATCTCGTAGTATCATGAGAAAATTTTTCATTGCCAATGTCTCTCTCCCATTTCTCCCGTTACATAGGGGCAGGACTGCTTTATCTCTGTGGGTTCCTATGTACTTACCTGGTTTTGGAGTGAGCAAAATCCCTGCCACTTTTAGCCACTGCTTTTAAATTGATCAATTGCAATTTTTTTAGTGAAAACCTGCTGGCCTCTTTAGGGTGCTTCTGTTCTCAGATCCATCCTGTATATCCTACTGTTTTTTCTTACACAGATTATAGTGATATGGAGGTCTTGACTCTTGAAGATTTATCCGACTCACTTGTATTTAGGGGATCATAAAGACACCTGTCACCTAGTTTTATTGTAAATGTTGTCTGTGGGTTTTGGTTTTGTAGTCTAGTTACTCTGTTTTTATGCAAATATTTAGGAATATCCAAAAATGATCCTGCCACTGTCATCCCCATTTTCCCAGAATTCTCTCTTTCTTTCTTAATTATATGTTAGAAGCTTTTTTTGCATAATTGTGGTGGTTAAAAGACCAGCTCTTGGGTTTATTTACCACTTCTGTGACCTGGCTATTTAATATTTTTCTCTTTTACCTTGTTACTTGTTATGCTCTTTGATGCTTATTCATTCCTTTTTTTATTTTTTAAAAGTTATACTATTGTTCCTTTTCTGGATCTTAAGTAAGACTAGTTCATTTTTTCCCATCTTCCTTGTTACATATTAAAATATTTAAGGCAGTGCTCTTTTTTTAATAAAATTGTTTAGGAATTTCATATAAAGTTTTATTTATAGTTTTCTCATCTTTGTTTAAAAAGTTATCTGTGATTATGATTCATATTTCTTCTTTAACAATTCCTTAATGAAGTTACTTTTAATCTTCTAAGTGGCTGGCCTTTTCTTTGAACTTTTGTTATTAGTTTAGAATTTTGTGAGATAATATTCAAAGGTATAGCTCGTGAAACTTTGGTTTTGGAACTTAGAAATTTTATCTCTATACTAATACATCATAAAGTATTGTAAATAGTCTATAGGTCTTAGAAAATAAATTATATTTTCTGTTTGTACAATATTAAGTTGTATAATTTATGAAATTATATACTACATGAATTTTAATAAATAGATTAATCAGCATCTTTATTTCCTTGCTTAATCTTTATTTTATTTTTAAAATTTCTTTTATCTTTTATTTCTTTTTATCTATCAAAGACAGTTTGAGCATTTTTGGAATATAATCATTTTTCCATCATTTTTCTTTGTGTTTCTAACAATCTTTGCTTTAAATGTGTCAGTGAAATATTGTTTGACATATACATGTTCATGACAATTATATACATATAGAATGATTATATAAAATATAAAATGATGGTCTCTCAAATTTGTCTATACTTAATGTTATCAGATATCGGTATTGTAGTCAGGCTTTATATTTGTATGCATTTACATAATATTCCTTATATTTTTGTATTGGTTTATTTTAAGATGTGTTTTGGTAAATAACAAATATTAGGTTTTGTTATTTGACCCAATCTGAGAATCTTTGCGTAAGGGTTGTAACCCATTTACATGTTTTTGTTAAAACAAATAGATTTTACGTCCATTTTTTGTCATTTTGTTGCATTAACTTTTTTTTTCTACTTTCTTCTTACATTTTAGGGGGTCATTCTCTATATATGGTATATGGTTTCTTTTAACTTCTCCACTGTTTTGGGAAGTATATTTTTTATTTGAAATTCTACAAATTATTACTTTCGATTTCTTCTAGCTTGTTTTCGAGTAAATCTACAGATGAGAAGGAAGGACTCAGAATGTTTTGTAAAGTACTGCAATTTCATCGGCATTGTTGCCAAGTACTTAATTTTAGTCATGTCTTTTTTTTTTTTTTAAAGATTTTATTTATTTGACAGAGAGAGTTCATAAATAGGCAGAGAGGCAAGCAGAGAGAGAGAGAGAAGGAGGAGGAAGCAGGCTCCCTGCTTAGCAGAGAGCCTGATGCGGTACTCGATCCAGGACCCTGAGATCATGACCTGAGCCGAAGGCAGAGGCTTAACCCACTGAGCCACCCAGGCAGCCCTAGTCATGTCTTTTAAAGTCCATCCCAACCCTGTGCAAGAGATACTTTTGGACCATTTCAGGGATGAAATAACTGAGGCTCAGAAAAGTTAGATAATGTGCTTCTGATTGAATGACTTGAAATTGATCCCCTCCAACTCTGATTGGCTTCAGAGCCCTTGATCCTGGGGCTGTAGGAAGGTGAGACTGAAATTTGAGTCTTGGGAGACTGCTGTTTTTGGAAGAAACCACCCCCTACTTTGCTGCACCAGTCAGGGGAGAGGAGGAACTTTCTGTTCTCCTGGGAGGGGCCAGTGTTATGTGTGTGTGGAGGAGGGATGGTTAACAAGATTCTTCCTACTTCTTGTGTCTGAGTCTCACTGAATTTGTTACAAGGAATGTAAGTTTTTGCCATTTTTAGAAAACTGGGACTTTCCCCATCAGGGTGAGAACTGGAAGGAGAGCTTCATTCCTGTCTTTACCACTTTTTAGCTTACTGACATTGGTTTCAAGGCCTTGCCTCTTTGGAATCATTTTATTTGTCTCAAAGTCAAATGTATTCCTGACTGTTGTTCTCCTCATAAGCCAAATACGTGGAAAGCTATTTCTTCGAGAGCCTTTATGGTGACTTCTAGTGGAGAGTGGGAGGGGGAAAGACCAGTTGCCTTGTGCACCACTGTTCTCCACCTCTAGTAGGAAGGGAAACAGGATGACGACAGAAACCTTCTCTTCTGGCTGTACCGTGAGGTGGTTGACTTCTGTGGCCCATCCCCGAGAAATTTCCCTGCACGTTGCGGCAGAAAACTGCCTGTCATTCAGTTCCTCCTCTGGCAGACAAACTGATTTTAACCGTGCCTGGCAACTCCCCTCTCTTGGCTGTCATTCCTGTGAACCTGATGGTTTGCTAGTAAGTAATTCTAATGAGTCCAACAGGGGATCTCATGACCCTTTGGTAAACATGACCCCAAGTGTGAGCATTACCCTTCAGTCTCTCTCCACTAGAGATCAGTACCTTTGCAATGAGCTGATGAGCAGGTGTGCTACTCGAAGAAGAACATGGGCATCCTCCTCCTTCAGTTCCTCCTTCAAAAAGGCCTTCTGGAACTGACCTTTGAGTTCAGATCAGATCTGAAGAATGAGTGGAGGCAAAATGCCTGGGGAGTGGGGCGGGCAGCACGGAGAGGCAGATGGGAACAGGGAAGAGGGTGTTGGACCAGGACTCTGGGAACTCCTGAGGAGTAAGAGACACTTGACAGAAGGTAGAGCTCTACCTGGGTATACACAGAAACTTGTGCTCCTGTGTATTTGTATATCCAGAGGAAATTATGGGATTGGTGTGAAATTTTATCCCAAGAATTTATCTCAAGAAAATTTATCTCAAGAATTTTATCTCAAGAATTCTTTTGGAAGGGATCCTTCCTTTACTGATTCATTCATTCATTTATTCATTCACCAGAAACCTTCATGACGTGCCTGTCTTGGACCCTCCCAGGTCGGGCTAGGCCCCGTGGGAAGCAAGGCTCTGTCTGTTTCCCCCTCTGTGCTTGTGTGTTTGGCTCGCCAGGTCCAGAGGGGTCACAGCAGAGAGAGGACAAAGTCTCAGAGGCAAGCCTGGCTTCCAGTTCCAGGGCACGCGACTTCACCGTGTGGTCATTTGTTCTGCAGACATGTCCCTTACTCGCATAGCAGGGGAGGCTCGTTGATTAGAAGCAAGAATTTTCAATTCCTTTTTCCAACAGTTTTATGATGAAAACGGTCACTGGGTCAGTCCCAAAGGAGTAGGCTGCCCAGGCTGGTCATGCCTTGGCATATGGTGGTGGATTTCTGTTCACACCCCTGGAGGAGGGTGAGTCTGAAGGGCTACTTCTTTAGAGGGGATCCCCTCATTCTAGCTGGAGGAACCGGTAGATCCCAGTGCAGTGAGGTGTCCCAGGTGCTCTGACGGAAGGCTGTGGAAAGTGTATGGGAGCACAAAGCAAGGAGGGCAGTTCTCCCCGGGGTGGCCAGAAAGGGAACAACACTTAAGCACTTGACAAATGTCACACCGATCTGAAATGGCACTACGGTGCCTCTCCAAGCGCCACACCTGACTGTGATGACACAGCCAGGCCTAAAGTCCAGGCCTCACAGAGCTGGACACAGTCATGAGCAACGGTTCTACCCAAAGGGCTCCATGCCATGAGAAGGTGCACAGCCCGCCAGAGCGCTCCTCCACGCAGGACAGGGTGGTAGCAAGCGGCTGGCAGCCAGAGGGTAAGGTGGGCTGAGCTGACTGGCAATAGCACTCAGGCTGAGCCCTTCCCCCTTGGCTTCCTCACCTCCGGGCGGAAGCCCTCTTCCTTCTGGGGCCCGGGTGTCTGTCAGCTTCAGCCATCACCCAAATCCACGCTGCCACGGGCAGCTGGGTAGAAGCTGCGGATCCTGTTCACAGCCCCTCTCTGGGCTCACGAGCCCCAGGCTGCTCAGGTCCCCTGCCCGTGCTCTGTCTCTAACCTGGTGGACTGTGCTATTTGTTTTTTGTTTTGTTTTGTTTTTAAAAGATTTTATTTTATTTATTGGACACACACACAGAGAAATCACAAGTAGTCAGAGAGGTAGGCAGAGAGAGAGGGGGAAGTAGGCTCCCCGCTGAGCAGAGAGCCCGATGCGGGAGGGACTCAATCCCAGGACCCTGAGATCATGACCTGAGCTGAAGGCGGAGGCTCAACCCACTGAGCCACCCAGGCACCCTGGACTGTACTATTTGTAAAAGAGCGTCCAGAACTTCAGGATCTGCCCATGGGCAAGGTCCTTAGCCGCTCCAGGCCTCTGCTCCCTTATTGGTAAGGGGGGAGATACTGGCGCTACCCCTATGGGTCTGAAATGAGAGAAGAAGCATAAAAGGCTTAGCCTCGGAGGCTGACATAGAGATACTCCTCAAATAGAAGATAGGACATTAATGAGTGGGGATAACTGTCTGGGGGAGCATATTAAAAATGCAGGTCCCCAGGCCCACTCTCAGCTACACTAATGGTTAGCAATGATCAGGGTCTTACCATGTCCCAGGAAGACATCATTCTAAGTCATTTTTTGGAGTTACCTCACTTCCTCATCACCGTGACCCTATTATGATGTGCGTTTTTACATGCCAGGAAGCTGAGGCCAAAGTAGATGAGGCAAAGGGTCAAAGTTCACGTAGCCAGTAAGTGTGTAGAATCAGGATTTGAAACCAGTAAGAATGACTTCAGGGCCTGTGTGCTGACGCCTCGGCTCCATGCTGCTTGTGAAGGCTGTGTGTTTCTGGGGCTGGGGAATCTACACTTGTCACCACACCTTATTTGATTAGGAAACACACAGTCTGTAGGTCATGCCTGGAGAAACACTGTGAAGGCAGTTACTTCTATCTGCCTCCGCCTCCGCCCCTAGCATCCCCCAAGGCTCATGGGGCTGGCTTTCTGTGACCTACCTTCTGCTGTTGCCTCTCATGGGATTAGCAGTTGCCCCCACAAGGGCTTGACAATAGTTCATACGAAGGCTTCTGGGAGCGTGAGTTGAGAACTCTGTCCATGACCAGAACCTGCAGATGTCTTTCTTTCCATATTTTTTTCTGTTTGCACTCCTCTATATGCTCTTGCCTTCAGGGTTCCCTGCTTATCACTTCCTGTCTTGCTTTTTCCCTTTGGAGGAGACATGCTTCCTGTTTACCTATCCTGTTTACTTGATACCCCTGAAGGAGGAGAGCCGGAGGGAGGGTGGAAGGATCCCTAAGATCCCTGTCCGAATTTCTTCCTATGGTGAGGATTGTCACCAAAATGTTATTTGTGGGTTCAGTTTTCTTGGAACACTTGGAACATCCCATTTCCTTTGAACATTGGGATTCCCTTTTCTCTTGGGGCTTGGTATACGTATGTGGCCCTGGGAGGGAATGGACAAGGGCTTCAGGGGTTCTGCCGTGTCCCTTAGAAACTGAATTTAGATACAACAGTTGAGGGAGGTTGATACAATCGCTTTGTCTGATCACATTTCTTTCTCATTTAAAATCTATTGATCTTAGGGTCATGAGTTCAAGCCCCACATTGGTGTTGAGCTTATTTAAAAAAAAAAAAAATCCATTCATGGTTTCCAGTTACCTTGGTACCTCGGGGCAGAGTCCAAAAGTCCTTAGCCCCTAGTCTGAAGCCAGAGTCTGACGCCAGTTGACCCTACCTACCTCTTCAGCCTGTATTGGTCCATTCTCTGCTTATTCCAAATCCTCTGATAAGGAGGACTTGGAATAAGGTTAATAACCAAGCAAGGTTAAACCTCACTGACTTTCTGGTTCTTGGATGTGCTGGGATCTTCACCCATGGCCTTAAGTACTGTTTCTTCAGCTTGTATGCCCCTCCTCCCACAGCTCACTTTCTTCTACTTTAGATTGGAGTGCAGGTGTCACTCAGGACAGACTTTCCTAACCCTCCTGTCACAGCAACCCATATTTTAGCCACTTAGGACTTATCCCATGATCACTTGGGTCACTTCCCCATTAGATGCTTTCCAGGCTGGTGCGGCCCAAGTTGGCCTCACAGAATTCTGTGTCCCTAGTTTTCAGCATGGTGCCACACACACAATGGGTGTTCAAAGAGTATTTTCCAAATGAATGAGTCACGGGGAGGCCAGGGGGGCTCTTCAGACCTCTTCAGAGGTCTGAGAAAGACCGAGGAAGCAGCTGGGAGGCCTGTGGTACTGGGGCACTGCTAGGAGACTTGCTTCCAGGGATCTTCCATGAGTTCCTCAAAAATTGCCGAGCAAAACCATAGCAGCCAGGGTAGGGGAAAACCTGGGAGCGAGGAAGCCAAGCCCTTTCCAAGAATGTGTTTTGATAAGTTGGTTTCAGAACAACAAAGGCTATCCCAAGAAAGAGAAACTTAGTTCTCAGTAGAAGCTGGAGGTACTTCTTAGACAATAATGGTTAGAACTGGAAGGAAAATGAGAGACAGTCAAGTTTCCACGGATACTGAGCCCGAGTCAGAAAGTGAGAGCAGCTTATGCCAGGGCATAGAGCTAGCTATGGGGCCACAACCAGATCTCCTGGCTTCCAGAGCAATTCCTATTTCATTACAACATACTGCACTTTGATTCGGGGCCACTGCTGGCGGTGAAAAGAAATCATTAGAAAATGAATGTTTCCTGAAATATCACCTGCAATTTATTGCACTCAGAATTTCACACTGATAAATAACCTCTCTCTCATTAACATGCAAGCTCCCTACAATTAGCACTCTCATTTGCACTATGTAAACAGCTTCTAACTGTGCCTTTTACCTCTTTGTTCAAACAAAGATTTCTGTTAGCAAAGAAACAAGAAGGAAATTAGTAACAGGTGAGAGCTTATTTTTAATTATATTGAGATTGACTGTTGTTCTCCAAATCTTCTCTAATTCCCCCAAGATATTTATTTGCAGACCAGAGTTTTCAATCTATTAAAACAGCAGCCATTTCTGATCTTTATTTACTAAATGAAAACACAAATGGCAGCCGTGGATTCCTGGCTCGGTGCCAAGGTAGGCAGCACAGGGGGACGGTGCTACATCGGGCTTTGAACTGAGAAGTCTCACAATCGAAGTGAAGTAGTAAATATAGAAGATGTTGGAAAGCACCAGTTTTAGCATGCGGTGGGCTGAGAGTCCCAAAGTCAAGCCCTTCTCGGCTGTAAGTCCCACTTTCTACCTCCCAAAGTCAAGTTTGGGTTCTTTAGCCAAAGGATTTTAGTTTGTGTCCAGGAATGAGAAACTTTACGTCTGCCAATGATAAAGGGATTGGCTTGGAGCATCTCCTGGGATAGGAACACTTGGAACATCGATAATCAAAGATTATCGATTGCAAGTTCTCACTTAGAGCAAGAATCCCTTTGGAAACATCTAAAAACTGATGCTTTAGGAGCTCCTCATTTTACTTGTTAACGTACTCCATCCTGAAATTTGTTTTCTCTTGAGTCAACATCTTATCTCCGGCAACTTTCCTTTGGGAAATCCACTTTCCCCGAATCCACTTAGGGGAGACCATAGTGAAAGAAACCCCTCTTTTTCATGACAATCTGATGTCACTAAATCCATTTGAAGACAGGGCCATGTCCCCTGAGTCTGTTCTAGTCTGCATATGCTGAGTTCCTTTAACTGTTTTTAATGGAACGTGGTTCCTAGGCCCCTTATACTCTGGATGCACTATAGGTGGGGAAGGCCTCCTACAGTGTGTTGTCAAAGGATGGATACAGTGCTCCAAGCATTATCTGAATTCAATGCTGTGTCAAGGTTAAACTAAGCACCTTGACCCTCAAATACCATCTTCCCAGGTGAGGATCTCGCCCTGCCCACTGGACTCTGAAGTTTTCATCTGTTAGAGGAGCATATTAGGATCCTCTAGATTTCTTTCTTCCTTCCTTTCTTCCTCTTTCTTTCTTTCTTTCAAGATTTTATTTATTTATTTGTCAGAGAGAGAGAGCACAAGTAGGGGGGGCAGCAGAGAGAGGGAGAAGCAGACTCCCTGCTGAGTAGGGCGCCTGATGTGGGACTCGATCCCAGGACCATGACCTGAGCTGAAGACAGATGTGTAACTGACTGAGCCAGCCAGGTGTCCCCTCCAGATTTCTTATTTAAAATCTATGACCTTTTCCTCAGAAAAAGAGAGCCCTCTTAGATGAAAGTCCAGTTATGACATTTGAGTATATTTTATTTAGCATTTCTAAGCTATTTCCAATAGTTGTTAATTTGCATCATATAAAATATTTCATTTAACAAAGAGTTACCACAGTAACACCAAGAGATAGGCAGAGTTAAGGTATTCATGTCCATTTCACAGAGGAGGAAACTAGAGGTAAGGGCATGTGGAATGACACAGAATTGGGATTTGAACCTCAGTTCCGGACCTGGTTCCCACCTTGTTTTCCTTACTCCACAGCTGGCTCTGCTTAGCAGATAATTGGGTTGAGAGGGAGGAACTGAGCTTCTGGGGTGACTGACCAAAGCTTGGATTCCTCCACACTGCCAAGTAGAACAGTCCTTTGGGGACTTTTGTCCTCTGTCATTTGTCCCAAGAGGTGGTTGATGGGAGCCCCATCATTGGTATGTAGCTGTAAAATGCCGGATTCACCCACGTTTACAAGCCGAATAGAGAATGTGAGTTTCTGAAAGTTGAAGGAAAGCTTGAATCGGAATTTATATTGCAATAATTTGTAATTTATGCTCCGACTACTTCTAGGTGATTTAATTCAAAGTTACATTTTAGAAAGGATGCTAAAAAGGACCAATAATACAAAGGGAAACAATTATACCTAGAAATCTAAGCCGGGAAGAGTTGCTATCAGCTTTCAGTTTCCTGGTATCAAGGCAAGAACAGAAACATAATGGGTTACCTAGCTCTCCTTTTCTTGTAAAAGGAAGCAAAGAGTCAGAGAAGTGACACCTACACCTACTGGAATCTCTCACTTTCATTGTTTTACATACAATTCTGAACAGCACGGTGATCCATCACTTCCATCATCACTGACAAACCGTTGGCGATTCCATTCAGGAGGTCCAGGCTGTGCTTTGTGAACCCACACTTTGAAACTGCCCCAGATGCTTCTGGTGATCAAGCAAATTAGGAAAAGGAATACCCGGGGATGCCTGTTAGAGATGCAGATTTCTGCCTCTGCCCCAGATCCTTACCTCTGTCTTTGGGCTTTTGAGCAGAGCAGTAGCTTGTTAGCTAATAACTGGGGCTCTCTCGTGAGGTCAGGAAGGCAGACGATTCTCTGTAGGGGCAAGGAAGTGGTGGCAATGATGTTTTCTTCCAATAGCTAGGGATTTGGATGTGTAATCTCACCAAGACAGAGGATCAGTCCTCCTTTTCATGAACCAGTCAGGATTACCTGCAAGGATGGCCCAGACTTCTCATTTAGGTAGCCATGCTGGTTCTGATCAGTTGCTCGAGGCATGTGCAGCCCAAGGGTTTGACACCACAAGGCCAAAGAGAAACAATTTTATCCAGGAAGATTTTGGAGGAGGGTCTTGTCAATCATCTGGCTGTCGACAGAAGAAGCTTACCATAGCTCCTAAGGAGTGTTTGATTCTGCATAAAACTGCTGTTATATGGTCCCTCTGTATGGCTCAACATACCACTGCAGAACTCGATAAATTCACCTGTTAGAGTTATTTAATATTGTGCATCTGAATGCCGAGGAGTGTCTGCATATTAGAATTAATGTCAGTCTCGGACATGATGAATATGATTCTAGTGACTCCTCAGAGAAGCTTTGCTAGGGTACCATTTTATTGTCTGCTGTCTCAAAGGCTTAAATCTTTTTTTCTGCCTTCAGTTCATAGGATAAAAACATGTGAAATCACTGGGATTTATATAGGCAGATTTGGCAGCTCTTTCATTTTTTTTAACTTGGACTGTCAGATATAAATCAATGTTACAGCACTCTTTCCAAGAAAGTGTTAGAATGTGCATGTGTTTGGGGAGCAGACATGGTATTTCTATTATAATTTTGTTTGTTAGGTGTGATCTGAATTGTTTGGTTTTGTTTTATAACATTCACAATTTGTGGTTATTTAATTGGTTTTCCTCTGTTATCCCTACCCAGTGACTGTCAGGTTTTTGGTTTTTTTTGGTTTTTTGGTGTGTTCTCTCTTTTTTTTTTTTGCCACGATGCCTTTATTCTTGCCCAGAATGCCCACCCCCTCCTGCCCATCCTTTAAAACTTCACTCTGGCACCACTTTCTTGATAAAATCTTTTCTGATATCTCTACTCCATCTTGATCTTTCTTTAAACTGCTTCCAAATTTGTTGCCAAGACCATATATTTAACATTTTATTGTACATTTCCTAGTTATTAAGCATCTGTACCTCTCCATCGAGCACTTTATTTTTAACTATTCCGTTGGCCAACAGTTTCACATGGGAATCTTGGATTTTTTAGTTCATTGTGGGCAGAGCCCAGATTTTAGAAATCTTTTTGATTCCACTCCCTCCCTAGTGGAGTGTGCCTATGGCTAGGGACATGTAGATATGTCTTTTTCAGTCTGCTGTGACAAATACACCCATAGACTAGGTAGCTTAGATAGCAGATGTTCATTTCTCACAATTTTAGAGCCTGAAATTCCAAGATTAAGGTATTGGCCAATTTAGTTTCTCCTGAGGTCCTGCTTCCTGGTTTGCAGATGGCTGCCTTTTTTGTAACCTCAGGTGTTGGAGAGCACAGAGAAGAAGCAGATTTTCTCTTGTCCCTTCTTATGAGGGCACCAATCCCCCATGGATCTAATTACCTCCCAAAGTCCTCCCCTCCTAGTACCCTCACATTGGGGGGTTAGAGTTTTAATCTATGAATTTTAGGGGGCCATCAACATTCAGCTTATAGCAAGTTATTTAGGACAAGACTGTTTTATTCCCTCACCATTGCAGTTTGTAAAAGACTACTATTTGCAACATCAGTTGAAGGAACAGCAAGGATCATTTGATTGTAAACTCTGTGAAGGCAAAAAACCGTGAGTACTCTATTTATCACTTCGTCTCCATGGTACACCTTCAACTCCTTGAACAGATATTGAATTAATTTGTTGAACCTGATTTGTTTAAATTTGTTTAATTTGTTTAAACTTGATTTCATCTGAATATGTTTCACATGAGCCTTTTTTAAAGATTTATTTATTTATTTATTATTTAAGAGACAGAACATGAGTGGGGTTAGGGGCAGAGGGAAAGAGAGCGAGAGAAGCAGACTCCCTGCTGAGCATGGAGCCCAGTGTGGGGCTCCGTCTTGTGACCCCAGGATCATGACCTGAGCTGAAGTCAAGAGCCAGACAGACAGAGCCACCCAGGTGCCCCAAGTCTCACATGAATCTTCTATGTTGAAATTAAAAGCAAGGTATTTATCTCTGGCGAGGTAGAAGTTTCTGGAGTTTGAGATAAGTTGGGGCCTATTCTTTTCTTGTCACTTTTTTTTTTAAATAATGGTTTTATTTTTTATTTTTTAAATTAAATTTATTTATTTTCAGCATAACAGTATTCATTATTTTTTCACCACACCCAGTGCTCCATGCAATCTGTGCCCTCTATAATACCCACCACCTGGTACCCCAACCTCCCACCCCCCCGCCACTTCAAACCCCTTAGATTGTTTTTCAGAGTCCATAGTCTCTCATGGTTCACCTCCCCTTCCAAATTCCCCAAACTCCCTTCTCCTCTCTAACTCCCCATGTCCTCCATGCTATTTGTTATGCTCCACAAATAAGTGAAACCATATGATAATTGACTCTCTCTGCTTGACTTATTTCACTCAGCATAATCTCTGCCAGTCCCGTCCCTGTTGCTACAAAAGTTAGGTATTCATCCTTTCTGATGGAGGCATAATACTCCATAGTGTATATGCACCACATCTTGCTTATCCATTCGTCCGTTGAAGGGCATCTTGGTTCTTTCCACAGTTTGGCGACCGTGGCCATTGCTGCTATAAACATTGGGGTACAGATGGTTTTATTTTTAAGTGATCTCTGCACGCAAAGTGGAGCTGAAACTCACAACTCCAAGATCAAGAGTTGTATCCTCTACTGACTGAGCCAGCCAGGTGCCCCTTTTTCCCACTTTTTAAGCTCATCCCTCCCTGTCACATCCCAAAATGAATATAAGAGGCAAAGGAGAATCGGATTCTATGACATTATGGGGGGGATTATCTTCATTGAAGAAACCCCAAATAAAGTCACTTTGTTTTTAGACATCTCTAATCATTTGGATTTTCCTGCATCCCCAAGAATTGTATCTCCTTTTATATCCTCACAGTATCTAGCATTTAAGGTGAAAAATTGCAATCTGTGTAAGTTTCATTCACTGGACAAGGTGAATCGAAACCCTGTAAAGGATGTCCTAAACATAGAGGAAGGCTTCAGAAGCAATGAGAACGAAGAAAAGTCATTATGTAAACATCTTGCCCTTCAACTTTGAGGGGTGATGGGGAAGCAGGAGCAAACAGACTTTAAAGCTTTCACTCTGGAGTTTTCCTATTAGACGTGTGGACTGATTGTAAGGAAATATGGGAATGTCTCTTCATCTACCACTCAGTCACCCAGGCTCCCACTTCTTCAGTACATGTGTTCCATACAGCCCTAAGCAGTTAAAGAGAGCTGTCCAGGTCTGGTGGCCCTTCACTGTTATTTGGCTCATTTTGCTTCTCAACAATAAGAGTTTGGTTGAGTCAGCTTGCCAAGACTCCCTCAGTATGGAGTACATCCTGGGTAGTTAGTCTTCATGGGTCCTGCTCGTGTAGGATCTTCAGCACAGTATTCCAACCCACTGTGATGAGGATAGCAGTGTTGGTTTCATTTCTACAGTAAGTGTATCGGGAAGGGAATAACAAGAGAAAGTCAGAAAATTGGTTAGGGTTGCTTCCCTTGGAAAAAATCTGGCAGATGCTTGAAGCTTCTCGGATTATCCTTCCATACATCGAAGTCTAGGACCCATTGGAGATTTGGGGGCAAAAGTGGCAGGGGTGAGGATGGCAGATGGCAGGAGAAGAGATGACTAATATACAGGAGGAGGCCAGGGAAGATGTTAGGCAGAGCTTCTTGAAATAGGCCTAGGAATTAATCAGGGAAGGAATGGGTTTCAGATGAGACAACTAGAATCTGGGACAGGCTATTCTTCTCTTTATTGGTAAGCACTCCCATTCCACTTTTCCCACTCACTTAGGGGTATTCATATATAATTTCATTCCAGGTCAAGGGACTGGCGCTCACTAATTAGAATGTTATATTTCTGTCTGTTGATGTGTCACTAACTGCTTTTTATGAGGATGTAAAGCAATTGGCAATAACGAGAAGGATGAATAGAGAGCTCAAAACCATGACTAGGAGATAATGTTAAAAGTCTCCTTTGTCTTCAGACATCGGAGGGCCACTATGCAAAAGAGGAGTTAGATGGATTCCTTCATTGTTTTGGTTTTTTTTTTTTTTTTTTTAAGGATTTTATTTATTTGACAGACAGAGATCACAATTAGGCAGAGAGGCAGGCAGAGAGAGAGGAGGAAGCAGGCTCTCTGCTAAGCAGAGAGCCTGATGCAGGGCTCCATCCCAGGACCCTGGAATCATGACCTGAGCCGAAGGCAGAGTCTTTAACCCACTGAGCCACAAGATTCCTTCATTCTTAAGGCATAATGAGAATCAATAGGTAGAAGATGCAGGAAAACAGATTTGGGCTCAATAAATGAATTAACAATGGAATCTATTCGAAGGTGGTCTTACTACCTTCTGGGACATTGTGTTCCCCAGTCCTAGAAGTGCTTGAGCAAAGTCTAGGGACTATTTGCTAAGATTTCTGGGAGGAAGCTCTCTTTCAAAAGTAACAATATTAAGATTGAAATATTTAACTTTGGCTTCTAAGGCAAAGGCTTAAGAAATGGTGACGGCAAGAGCGGGGTAGATCTTTCCCCTTTTGAGGACTCAGTTTCCTTCCTTGCAAATTGAGAAGGTTGGGTCACATACCCTTGGAAATCAGGTGGATGCTGACACTCTATGCTAATGCTTAGGATCCAGGTAATATACCCATCCAGTTTTGAGGTCACAGTGCTAAGGGCACATCCAAGTGGTGTGTTGGCTTCTTCAATTACCTTAATTCTTCTCCTTAAGGAGGAGAGGGGGAGAAAGTTCAACCTTGGTTCCCATGACCTCATATACCATGTATCAAAGGCTTTGGAGATTTTCTGGCTGCCTGCCAGTTTTTCTGGTCATTTCTCATCTAGCCTTGTCCGTGTGCACCAGGGGCCTCAGTGAAGCCCCATGAGACATCGTTACCCAGCAGGAAGGAGCTCAAGGCTACTCTGAATCTGTTGAGGACTGGCTCTCTTCTAATAGTTCTGGGATTTCTGCTCTGATCATTTGACATGTTCTTAAATTGGAATTTATGGGGACTTCTTTCCAGAGTCCTAGGATCAAGTGGTAGAAATGAACCAAAGAGAAGACCTACTTTCTTATCTTAAAATCTCAGCGCTGGCAGATAACTAGAGCATACCAATGTTTATTAAAATTCTTTTCTAAAGGTCATCAAAAATCAATAATAGACATGCAAGATGGAGGACATATACAGTCCCCATTCACTCATTTATATCAATATTTGAGTCTGACTATGTGCCAGCCATTGAGATAAGCACTGTATCAGTTTGCTACAGCTGCTATAACAAAATACAACAGACTTTATGACTTAAACAACTGAAATTTATTTTCTCATGAGAGGGGAGAAGGTCAGAGGGAGAAGCAGACTCCTCACGGAACTGGGAACCCGATGTGGGGCTCGAACCCAGGACTCTGGGATCGTGATCTGAGCTGAAGGCAGTGGCTTAACCAGATAAGACATCCAGGTGCCCCTGTGTTGTCTGTGTTTTTCTTAATCTCTTCTTGTAATAGCACCAGTCATGTTGGATAAGGACCTGTTCATATGACCTCATTTTACCTTAATGACTTCTTTAAAGCCCCATCTCCAAATAAACTCACATTCTGTGGTGCTGAGGGGTAAGTACTTCAGCATATGAGTTTTGGGAGGCCATAACTGTAACAAGCACAGAATTCTGATTTAGTGGCAGAAACAATAATCACGAAAAAAAGATTTTAACTAATAGGGAGGTCATTATGATTTAATTGGCTGCCTAATGTTATGGCAATCTTAAGCTGTGTGACCAGAAATAGGACACAATGTAGCTTCTCTTAACCAATTTTCATTTAGTTGACTTCTTGGATTGAGGCGTTCTCTTGATTACTTCTGTAAGTTATACCAACTAATGTGCACAGCATGCTGAATGCTGGTAGCGAGTGGCCTCTTCTTTAGCGTGCTCAGGCACTTGTGTTCCCTTCATGTGGGTCCATGCTCAACAAGAATCACTTGTGTTTACTCATGTATATGGAAATTCCATTCCTACTTGTTATTGTAATTGTAGAATTTAATTACATATTATCTAAATCAATGAACTATGAAGGCAGAAGAGAGTCCTTTCTATGAGAACTTTGACTGTTTTAGAAATACTTGTGCCCCTAAACATATAAGCCATCAGAAGAATTGGTGTCCATGTTCAACATGGTCCAAGTCTTTGGCTGTGCCTTACTTTATCCCTACAGAACATTAACATAATGGTTGAGAACAAGAAATCAGTCAATTCTAAAAGGCTAGAAGGATTCTGTACTCAGACTGTTTCACAATTGTCTTTATGTCCTTAGCTTAACTTAGTCTTCAAACTGTAAGCTATATGAAGGCATCAATTAGGTCTATTCTTCTCACCATACCTGATGATTACCACAATGCCTGGCATGTTGCACGTGCTCCATAAATATTTGCTTAATGAAGGACCTCTATTTGCATTTTGATACATTTCCTTCTAGCATTTTTTCTGTGTATAATCTACATATATATTTTTGAATACATTATATGTATTTTTTGTTCTCAGCTTTTTTCCCACTTAACCGAATACATCCTAAACATTTTCTTTGTTATTAGAAATGAGTAAGAAAAAAAAACTTTGGTTTTGGAATGAGAGCTTGTGCTCTGAGAATTGTGTTTAATATACCATCCATCTCACTTACCTTGATGGTTCTACAACATTGCGGGTGTGGCTAAGGGGATACTAGGTTTGTGAATGGCATCCCTCATAAGCATTGCTGCAGAAAAAAGGTTGCAATTGCTGCTTTACTGGCTGGAATGACTTTCAAAGAGCAGATTGGATTTTTCAGTCTTGAAGGGTTTCTGCTAGTGACCAAGAGACTAAATAGTTCTTCTTTTCTGAAATGACTCTCTCTTGGTTAGCTTCGCAGGATTTACAAGCAGCAGAAACTCAACATGTCCAAACCTTTCTTATGCCTCCATGTTATCCAGATCATTCAAGACTACCACCCTACTCTCAGCCATTCATGCTGCAAACTTTGGGTTCCTCTTTGAGTTGTCCCTCTCCCTCCACATTGGGTAAGTTTTGCCAAAGCCATCTCTGAAAATTCTCTTAAGTGTTCCCTCCCACACTCTCTGTTAATCATGACCTGTCCTCTCTCAGACCTTCATCACTCTGGCTTACGCAGAATCCTCCTAATGGGACTCATTACTTTCTGCCTCAACCACTTTTGATTCATGGTTACATTCCAGAGAACTTTGTTTCCTCCTCAATGCATATTGAATCATATTAACTTTTGTATTTTCTGATCAAAATCTTTTGAGGGTTTCCCTTGCCGTAGAATAGAGTTCTTATTTTTTCCTATGGTATTCAGAGCATTTTACTTCAACCTCTGTTTCCATTGTCTTTTAAGGTATAAAATATTTTAAATGAAAAGTTTTTAAAGATCACTCTTTATTACAGAAAGGTAGACGTGGCCAAATCCTGTCTCTAGCCCTTTCTGGGTGGTAACTTTGGGCATCTTAATCTCCCCCAAAAGAGCAATAACATGATGATTAAAACAAGAACTCAGCAGCCCCTCCACCTGGCTTTACCTCTTACTGGTGGTAAGACGTGGGGCAAATGACTTAAACAGTCTGGAACTCAGGTTCCTCATTTCTAAAATAGGTTTTGCACTGTATGGTTGAAATGTTGTGAGGATTAAATGAGTTAATACACATGTAGTTCTTAGAACAGCACCCGGCATGTCCTAAAGGCTAGATAGCAGTTTGCTATTATCGTACGAGAGATGGTTTTCACTTTTGTAACACGAGGGTAGTACTACCCACATCACACAGGAGTACTTTGTAATGAAATAAAATGATATAGGATCACCCGTGTGAAAGTACCTAGATCAGCCTCTGATACAGATCAGATATTCAGCTATCTCCATTATCCAGACCGCAACCTAGAATTCAGTTATGCCTCTTGGGAGTTTCCATAGCCCTTTTTTAGTAGTGTTAATATAGCACCCATAAATCTATATTAGAATTATAAATTATATATATATGTATATACACACACATATATATATATATACACACACATACACAGATATATGTGTGTATATATATATTCTCTTTCTAGAATATATATATGTGTGTGTATATATATATGTGTGTGTGTGTGTGTGTATGTGTGTGTGTATCTATCTATATCTCTCTCTATATATGTATATTCTCCCTTGTTAGCTTTTTCTTAAGGGACTTGGCCGTGTGTCATTAATTTGCATATTACTTAACTCATGACTCAATCCCTTGCATGGATGGGTAAGGCAGTATGGATAGAGTATGAATGCATCCCCTTGATTCAGACAAATGGAGATCCAAATCTCCCTCACTCTTGCTAGCTTTATATAAGATCTTGGACAGGTTACTGACCCTCTTTGTTAATACTACACTCCATACGGGGCTAGTTGAGGAGATGATGAAGTGATCAAACATAGAGCAGTAACTTGACCATAACAAGAACTCAATACTTTGTTTTTGATAATTTATAGACATTTGTTAGTTTTAGTTGTAATCATAGGAATGCAGAGGTATCTATACTTTAATTCTTTGAAAAAATTTTTTTGCTTCTTTTGTTTTTTTTAGATTATAATATAGATAGAGGTGATCTAGGAATTTACCAGTTAAGTTTAGTTACTGGCCTTTACTTCCTCCAGATAGTTGGAACAAGAGGTAAGGACAGGAATGGGAAGCTCAATAGTGAGGGGTAGGGAGAAGGGAACCTTACCTGTTTTCATCAGTAAATAATAAAAATAGGTCATGCATGTGACAAAGGAACAACCTTTTCTATCATTTCTTTGCTGAAATTGAAGAAACGAAATGAACACTGACGGAGATGGTTGATGTCACATTGTCATCTGCCATCCCTGAAATACCACTTCCTCTTCGTGGGGGCATGAGGACAGAATGGAACACAGAAATGTAACTTGGTCACTGATGGAAGGGGTATCACCTCTTCAGATGCTCACTTTAGTTGGAAGGGTGTCCTTGCCGAATACCTGGCTACCTTTTCTTAGGGGGAAAAGAAACATAATGTGAAGAAATATGGAAGACACCAGCATAAGGGCTCTTGTCAGATAAATGATTGAAAAGGCCCAATACATTATGCACTCCCCATCACCACCAGGCACACTCACTCAAGTCAATTATAAGTTTGTATGCCACGATTGTGCTAGGTGTCCTTCTAGATGCTGTGGGAAGTCACAGTGTGTTAAATGCAAGGATTTCTTGATATAGTCATGCCCTCAAGGTAGTTTATGATCTAGTGGGGAGACAGAAGTATTCTAAAGTTATCAATAATCTGTAAAATAATGCTCAATAAACTAGTGAAGAGTAAACAGAGAGCCATGCGACACTTTTAAGGAAGGAATTGCCCAAAGGGAATTAACATTTGTTAAGTAGCTACCATGCAGCAAATGTTGTGCTAGAAATTTTATGTATATTATTTCTTCCACGGAAAAATCAAATGAGGTCAGTATTATGAATCCTTTAATGGGTGGTTAAGTTGAATCTCAGAGAGTTTAAGTAACTTATCCATATCATATGTTTAGTGTGTATCATACATTAGTTAGGGAGGTATGCAGATTCTAGGTTGTTTGATTCCAGTCTTGGAAGATAACAGGAGGTAACTTTTTTTTTTTTTTTAGATTTTATTTCTTTATTTATTTGACAGAGAGAGATTACAGGTAGGTAGAGAGGTTGGCAGAGAGATAGAGAGAGAGAGAGAGAGAAGGAAGCAGGCTCCCCGCCGAGCAGAGAGCCCGATGTGGGACTCGATCCCAGGACCCTGAGATCATGACCTGAGCCGAAGGCAGCGGCTTAACCCACTGAGCCACCCAGGTGCCCCAGGAGGTAACTTTTGACTGGGGTTTGAAAAATGGTTTGGGAAAAGGGGGAAATAGGAGCAGAGTAGAGGGGACATGAAGAGAACACTTTCATCCTGAGGAAAGGATGGCATATCATGAGAGACCTTAGTAGCCATGTTGAAACTCTACCTGTCCCATCGTAGCATTCATTCCATCAAAAAACTCATGCATACTTCCTGTGAGACAGAGCCTGTAGTAATTTCAAGGAGATATGGGTACATGAGACAAAAATCCATGACCTTAGTCATATGTCGTGAGTGTTAAAATATACTCTGAGAAACGTGCAGACGATATGTAAGATAGTCATTGCCTGATATGGCACTGGTGGGTTGTGAATCATGGTTATTTTATGTAGAAGAGAACAATGGAAAATGAGAAAATGTATCATGAAAAGGCACGGATTGGAATTTGGAGGATCTGAGTTCTAGCGTCAACTCTACCACTTCCTGATTTTGTAGCCTTGGACAAGTCACGTCCATTCTTTGGGCCTGACTTTCTTCATGGAAGGAGTGAAGGTGTAGTTTACATGATTTTAATGTCTTCCTTCCAGCTCAAAGTGTACACTGAGGCGCTTTGCTAAGTTTATTTTGTTCTATCAAGTGCTTCCTCCTTTTTCAAGTGTTCTCCTCCACATCTTCTCTAAGATGGCAGATGCTCTATTTTAAGAATATTTATTACAAATCCTCAACCTACCTTAGGGTGAGGGAACAGAAGATGAGAAGTGGGGGGAGAGCCAAACACAAGCTCTGTTTCTGAGAAGGAAGGTGGAGTTGGACACGGGCTTAAGGCAGTAACTCCCTGCAGGTCAGCTGATTGTGGTTGGGGAACCCCAGACTGGAAGGTCTCTAAGGTCTCAGCTCTGACCATCTGTGTCTCTATGGTTGGAAGTGACACCGTGAGCCTGTATTATTTACTCCACCACCAACTGTGTTTACAAAACATAACTGGTAAATTCTGGATAATTGACCATTCCTGAGTAAAACAGAAAAGTCAGTATGTCCTTGTACTTTAGCCCAATGGAGATGACAAAAGGTAGAAAACAGGTTTATTTGAGGCTAAATTTAAGCATTTGGGTTATTTACCATCACTGAATCATAATTATTCCTTTCCATGTTTATGATAAACGTCAGCATATTCGTGAACTACTAACTACACACACTTCAAATAATCTCTTCTTGGAAAAGAAGGCTGTTGGAAGGCTAGTTTCCTAGAAACTGCATTTACAGAGCATTCAAAAGTCTTGCATTCCAATCTTACCTCTGAAACTAACCCTGTGTCATCTTAGACAAACCTTTTTGTACCTAACTTTTGTCATGGCAAAAGGGAGAAGTTGGCTTTCATTCATTAGCTTTGATTACCTTTTTCTTACCATAGACTTCACATTTTAGAACATTCTCACTCTCAAATTTACATAAGTAACAATGAATCTATTTTTCCTAGTGCTATCATTTATCATGGATATATATAATTTCTACCTAGCCAGAGCTTCTGGTCACAGTGAAGTACTCAGTGTGACCACACTAGGAGGATGTCATCCCAAGTGTTAGAGCAGAAACTTGGCCTTTGACCTCACCTGGGGAGACTTAACCACAAGAAGACTTGTGATTTCTGGAAAGATATCAAAAAGTTGAAAAGAGCTGGAGGAACCAAGTTGCCAAAAACATAAACAGACCTGGAGTTAGATCTTTATTTTACCATTCAGTAGCTATGCGACTTTGGGTAAATTGCTTAACCTCTCTGAATCACATAATTCTCATTTATAAAATGGAGATAATCATAGTGTAGCTACCTCACTCACCTCACAACTTTCTTTTCTAGGAGTTAACTAATATGCTTGGAAATTTGTTCAAAACTACAAAACCTGATAAGAATATAAGTTGTTCTTCCTAGTATTATATATATTCCAATTCCATATATTCTTAGAATGTCTGCAACTGACAGTTTTTCAGACTTAGATTCCATCATCCGTCCTGTTAAATGTATGAGATGATTTGCCTCATCATTGTCATCTGTATTCCTTATTCACAAAGTGGTTTTTTTTTTAATTGTGGTAAAACACAACTAATACAAAATGTACCATTTTAAAGTATACAATTCAGTGGTATTTAGTATACTCACAGTATTGTGTGATCATGGCCACTGTCTAGTTCCAGAACATTGTCATCACCCTGAAAGAAAATCCCATATCCATGAAGCAATTGCTCCCTGTTCTGCCCTCCCTTCTCCCCTGAGCCCCTGGCAACCACTTAAAAGCTAGGTTCTTCTGTATAGATTTGTCTTCTCTGGACATTTCATATAAATGGAATCACACAATATGTGACTTTTTGTGTCTGGTTTCATTCACTTAGTATAAGCTTCATCCATGTAGCAAGTATTGGGACATCATTTCTTTTTATGGCTGAATAAAATTCCACTCTATGGAAATGCCACACAAAGTGGTTTTTAAAACCTTTGAATTATTGGCTTTTTGAGACTGGCTGTACACACTGGCTGTACACAACGACTCTCCTCCTGACACAATTGCATGTAACTTTATGCCCAAACCCACTAATGTACCCCAGATTAAAAAATTCCTCAAGTAAGAGATCATTCTCTGAATCCTTTCATTCATCCATCCATCCATCCGTCCATCCATTCTGACCATTCATACATAGTTACTGATTGAGTATAAGGTACTTTTCTATACTCTAGGGGAGATAAAACTGATTAAAAAAAACAGACAAGAATTTTCTTCACCCATGGGGCTTACTTTTAAGTAGTGGGCAACATACAGTGAACAAATAAATTATATAGTTTATAAGAGGGTCCTAAGTGCTATGGGGAGAAACAAAGCCAGAGAAGGAGGTAGGAAGTCCTGAGGAGGCAGCACTGCAGTTTTAAATAGGGTGGTCAGGGGAAACTTCATGGAGAAGGTGACCTTTGGATGAGTGTGTGATGAAGTAGCCATGGGTTCAGTCTTATCTGTAGAAGGACCTGATCACTGTTGCAAAGATGCCTAAAGTAACATTCTTTTTCCCTGTAACAAGGGCAATTCCATCTTTAAATAGTCAGATAAGAATTCTTATAGATGGGGTTGCCTGGATGGCTCAGGTGGTTAAGCATCTGTCTTTGGCTCAGGTCATGGTCCCAGGGTCTGGGATCCATCCGCACATCAGGCTCTTTGCTCAGCAAGGAGCCTGCTTCTCCCTTTCTCTCTGCCCTTCCCCCTGCTTGTGCTCTCTCACCCTCTCTGTCAAATACATAAATAAAATCTTAAAAAAAAAATGAATTCCTGTAGATGTGGATTTCCACAAGTTTGCCTTCCAAAAATGTCTGAAGTTCACTATGTTTTATGATAACTTAGGGCACAGGCTTGGGAGTCAGACTCTCTGCCACAAAAAATCTGCATACCTTTCCAGAAAGTCAGTTAGCTCACATTATAGCTTTTTCATTTGTGAAATGGTAATAATGATCCTATATATCTTATCCTTTCCACAACAACTCTATCCAATAAAATAAAGTATCTAAAACACCCATCACCCTTCATGATGTATAGATTTCCAATTCATTGAATAAAAAAATAATTTTATTTGTTTATAGAACACTTGCTGATTGCTATCCCTTCCTGAAGTAAAACACTTTTACATGTTGTTTAACCACTGGGAAAAAGGAAGTGTTCTGCTGCCTGTGTGGTTTCAGTCAGAAAAAGAAGGAAGTGGGACAGCATATTATTGGGTTTGTAGAGAATGAGTCCAACTCTTTCAGCCCCACAATACACACTGTTGATGTCTCAGCCTTCTGTCTCTACATTAGGAATCATTCTGAATCTTCCTGCGATTTGAGTTCTTGCTTTGGCCTCAAAGGCAGAATTTCCTTTACTTGGCTCCCTCCCTCAGTTCCTCCAGGTCTTTAATTCAGAGAATCCTTCCCTGAACTTGCTTTTCACCACTTTATTTTTCTTCATAGTACTCAACACAATTTTTTTTTTTTTAAATCCCCAGTATACAGAATAGTGCTTAGCACTCCCAGGCACTCAAGAAAACATTTGCTGAGTAGAAAAATGTATTGGAAGTCATGAGTTTTGTACTTTCTATGATTTGATGTTGGGTGTGACTAGATGACTGACTTTGACTGATAAACTATGTGAGCATAAGTGACAACATATCAGTATCAGGTGGAAGCTTTAAAAAACCAGAGCATGCTCTGTTGCCTTTTCTTTTCCTCTGTCAAGCAACTAGCAATGTTAGAGAGAGTGGCTTCATTGTCAGCCTGGGTCTCAGAATGATTACAATAAATAGAGTGTCTCCTGACTTCTTGTGATAAGCATGTAACATAACAAGAAACAAACCTTTGTTTTTTAAGCCACAGAGCTTGTGTGTTTTTTGTTACCACAGCATAACCTAGACTATCCTGACTGATCAAAGTGCCAACCTTGTAATTTGGTCTTCTTATTCTCCCTTCCCAAGAGAGAGATCTGAGTATCACTTACTTTCAAATAAAAGTTCTGTGAATAAAAAAAAAAATGGATGTGGTGTGACAATATCATGTGGGTCACATCTGACTTATTCAAAGAAGTCTCCCAGACAACCTCTGGTCAGCTCCTGTTTCGTGTGCACTTTAGGCACTGGAGAATGAGATTAAGTCTCAGAAGTCATTTCCTTCAGGGAACCGAGACCTCAACACGAGACAGTCCTCACCTAGCTCCAGGCCCTATGCCATTTGTTCTTTTTCGGTTTCTGCTGTACCGACCAAGTCTGTGCTGCCTCTATTAATTTCCCTCTTTATGTCAGTGGGGGTAGACAATGATCTTAATACTCAATCTCAGATTAAATGTTTGAGGTTTAGTGTGGGGAAAATAAAACACCAAAGATTGGGCATCAGAGGATTTTGGTTTAAGTATCTATTTACTAGCTCTGTGATTGTGGGTACATTGCTTAGCTTTCCTGGGTTAAAGAACCCTAGTTATAAAAGTGGGATGACAATGTGAGTCCTCTTCCCAACTAAAATTCTTGAGGCAAGCTGTGTTTTTGGAATTCTAAATTTTTTTACTTTTCATTTTTTATGTTTTTTAGAGTTTTATTGATTTATTTTAGGGGGCATGGAGAGGGAGAGAGGGGCAGAGGGAAAGAATCTCAAGCAGATTCCCTGCTGAGTGTGGAGCCTGATGTGGGGCTTGGTCTTACAACCCTGAGATCATGACCAGAGCCAAAATCAAGATTTGGACACTTACCCAACTGAGCCGTCCAGGTGCTTCTGGAATTCTGAATTTTTTAGATTTTAGAAAGGTAACATGTTACATATGATATATAAATTAAAAAAAAAAAAAGCCCAACAGGATCTAGGACCTCCTCCAAAAGCAAATGTATTAATATCTCTGCTGCAAAATGTATAAATATTTATATAAGAAGGATAAAGACTATGACGAAGCTCATTTCAACTCAAATCAGGCTTTTCATCACATTCATTTCCCCCAGACTTCTGGTTTAGAGTTTTTAAAAATATATGGATAATGTATGGTAGACCTATTTTTTGTTGTTATAAAGAATAAATGAGCTAATGTGTATGAAAAGGACATTGTGTACAGTGTCACCATGAAAACGAGAATGGTTGTATTATCACAACACAGAATCAGTAGTTCATTAAATAACATTCAACATAACATTCAACCATAACAATAATATTCAACAAGCATCTATTATGTGTTCATCATTGTGCTAGGTGTTGGTACTTGTATTATTAATGGACCAAGGATCCATTTCTTCCATCCAGCCTCTTGCCCAGAGCATGCATGTGTTTCTACACAGTTTTCCCAAGTGTTTGTGCACACAGGGTCAGTCTCTTGTTTCTTTCTTAGGCTTATTAAAATACTTCATTATTTGGAGCTTTAAAAAAATACTTCAGATAAATTAAATTATCTACTTTTCAGAACAAGTTAGCCCTAGAAGGTCTTCCGGTGAGTCACATTCTGAGCAGAGAAATCTGGCATTGAGGTATAATTAACATTCTGGGTTGCCCCCAGTTTCTATGGAGATGAGTCTAGCCCCTCGGGGGAGGAGTGATGGATGTGTAATCTCCAAGATAAGTAACTGACAGGTAAGAAATTTTCCTTTCTCAAATGCATTAATTATTCACATTCATTATTCATCAAACACTGTGAGTTTCCATTTAGAAATTGGACCAAATGGAGAAATTCTCCCCTGTCCACCCCTCATAATCAAATTCTTCCAGGGACTGCTAAGCATTTGAGTAGGTCTGCTATTTGGTCTAGTTTCATGGCAAGTGTTTGTCTGATGTTGCTGGGAGATGGAATGAAGATTAAACACTTTGTTGACAACAATAGCACAGACTTTTGGGGGTTTCAACTTTGCCAATCCCTAATATTTTCTTACTACCATTTCTTTTTTCTAGAACATTAGCTTGGTAAGAACCCAGCCCTTACCTGTCTTGTTTACTACAGTATTCCCAGCCCCTAGAATGGGATATAGGCACTTGATAAATGTTTATGAAATAAGAGAATGAATGGAAGAGATTTGGGTCTGGGGATGCAGAACCCAGCAGAGGAAATGCACTTGTGAGTGATCCAGCCCTAGTTCCTTGAGGGATCAGAGTTAACATACACTGAGACACAGAGAGAAACAGCTGGGACAAGATCCTCAGTCCATTCCAGCATAGGCACCCTTTGGCCTTTGGCACATTCTTTAAAGCCTTTCTTATTGCAAACATTGCTTTTTAATCAATTTATTTGAACCTAGGCCTGATCTTTGCCTGGAGTGTATCCCAGAACCATGATCAGTCAGGAACTATGGATTGCCTCAACTGGCCAGACTGTGAAACACCAGAGTGCTTAGTGCCACCATCCAGCAAGAGCTCAAGGTTTGCAAAAATGGATTCTCTAAAGGCTGATTTGTCCAATGACCAGTTTCCCAAAAGCATGTTCTCTATAATCAATTTATAAAGTAGTTGCCTTTGCTGTTCAATGGGAAGTTTTCACAAGCTCTTGAGCTTTTCAGGGGTGTCTTTTTGTTCCATATTATTGTTAGTTTCATCAGAGCTGTGTCTCTGTGGCAGGTCAAGGTTTCTTGCTTTGTAGATTTTCTTCTCATTGGATCTGTGACTTTTGGGCATGAGAATTTTTTTTCAATGTATTCTAATCAGGCATTGTGAGTGTCTTAAATGTTAAAGATAGTATAAAAGTCCACTTTATTGCCCAAGTACTTGTTGACTGATTCAAACAAGTGAATATATTTTGTTTGGTTTTGAGCATTAGAGAAGCTCCGGGATCTGAATTATTAAACACATAAGAAACTGATGTTCATTTCCCCTGAACTGAAAGGGCCATGTGACTGAGGGGAAACAGTTTCAGGAAAGCTAAAGCTAATCGTCCTTCTCAATAGCACATCCTTTCATTCATTCATTAATTCAACATGTATTGAGTCCCATTTTAGTGCTGGGCCTTATTCTAGGGACTTGGAATAAAAGAAAAATAAGACAAGTTTCCTACTTTGGAGACTAGTCTGCTCTTTTGAAGTTTCCTGGTAAAATGTAAGGCCCATTCTGTTGAACTCATTTAACTTTTTTTTTTTTTTTCCCCTTTCCAACTTTGGGGTCATTCTTTTAGCCTGTTTCACCTTCTACTCTGACAGGTATAACTAACATGTCTTCAACATACTGGAGTGGATCTTCATGGCCCATCTTAATTCTGGTGAAAATGTCCCTTCTCATCTTACAAAAGCTGCCTGTATGGTTCGAGACTGCAGATTCAACCCCTCAGCATCTTCCTACCCTCTCTTCACTGTCAGCCCTGTCCTTTCTGGGACATGTGAATCTGAAGAACTGTGTTCAAGTCCTGCTCTTCCTTTGGAAGCTCAAACTCTTCATCTGTTAAGTGGGCTAAAGGAGACTAACTCACAGCGTTATTGCAAATAAAGTGGACCTAGGAGTACTTTGTAAGCAATGAGATAATAATGTGAGAGTTTATAATAGATTAGAGTGAATCAGGTTCTAATGCACAAATAAGGAAAACACTGCAGGAACATAGAGGAGAGACAATTAGGGAGATCAAGGTTTTGCAAAGCTGCTATGGTGAACTTGGCCTTGAGATTAAGAGATCCCTAGGTAAAGCAGAACATTCCAGAAAGAAAAAAATAAAAAAGGCAGCTGGACAAAGTCTCAGAGATGCCAAGAAGTCCTATATGTTTGGCAGAAAATGAACAAGAGGATTGGGGGAAGTCATAGGTGTTGATAAATTAAGTACAAGTCAGCTCCTGAAGAGCTCTGTATGCCATATTAAAGAGTTTGAGCTTTATTTACAGAGCCACTGAAAAGTTTCTCTCTCTCTCTTTTTTTTTTTTTTCAAGATTTTATTTATTTATTTGAGAGAAAGAGAGAAAGAGTCTGTGCATGCAGGGGAAGGGGCAGACGGAGAGGGAGAGGGACAAGCAAACTCCACACTGAGCACAGAGCCCAATGTGGAGCTCGATCTCACCACCCTGAGATCATGACCTGAGCTGAAATCAAGAGTTGGATGCTTAACCCATTGAGCCATCCAGGTGCCCCGAAAAGTTTCTTTCTACAGATCATTTCTTGTGTGAGCCAATATATGCTAAGCACTGAGGCAAGCACTTGTGATTTATCAGAAGAATCATAAAAAGAACATCCATGCATCCAGTTGAAGAAATAGTGTAAGAGATGACAGGTCCCCTGTGAAACTCTCTGTTTTCCCCTCCTTGGTAGAATCCTACTTCCCTAAGAGTAACTCAGACTCTAACTTCAGTGTCTGTTATTCCATGGTTTGTCATTACAGTTTGACTCATCTGTGGGGTTCAGTGACTCTTTGCTGGATACAGCAATGAAAACACATGTCTCCGTGCAGGTGGTCTCTGTGCCCTTTCTCACAGGTGTTGCTCCCTTTTCTGCTGCCATCCCTTATCATTCCGCAATGTTAATGTGTCTATCACACTCAGGTCTCTTGATTTACAGGCTGGTGTGAGTCTTTATCAAATAGTTGTGTTTGTTATCAAAACAGCTTTATACAGATTACTCTTCTGAATCTCGTGCAACGATTTATTTCTATCTCTTCTTCCCATCTTTATCCATGTTAAGTGGAGTTATTATAATCTAGACGTTTTATGTTTTGTGCTTGAGCCTTTTGCTGCGTGTTATTCTGTAATGCCTATATTTCTAGGGGATGTTTATATTAATTATTTTTATGAGTTCCCAATATTCTATCAAGCAAATATATTATAATTTGCTTTATCATAATTAAATTGCTGGATATTCAGGTTGCTTCCAATTTTAAACTACTATAAGTAACATTGCTATAAAACATTGTTTTTTACTTATAGGATTTTTTTTTTCTTGTTTTGAATTATTTCCTTAGGATATATTTTCATGAATGAGATTACTTGGTCAAGCGCATGATTAATTTTGTGGTTCTTGTTACCTGAGGGGCTTGTTTTTACATGAAAAAAACTTTATTTATTTTTCTGATTATAAAAGTAATTCATGCTCATTATAGAACACCTGGAAGACACAGAAATGTGTAAAGGGAAAACCAAAACTCCCTCCTAATCTTATCCCACAAAGATAACCATCGTGAATGTTAAATGGTTCTAATCCATCATTAGCATTTTGGTATATTTCCTTTAACTTTCATAAATTGGGATCAGATATTGTTTTGTATCCTGCTTTTTAAACTTAATTATCAGCTCTTCCTATGACACGTAATTGTTTTCAAAGAAGTAATGTTTTTTAATGGCCACATAATGTTGTGTTACATGGATGACTATCTACCCCTTCTTACTGGGCTTTTTAACTTACTGGAACAAATAATGCTGTCAATGAACATCCTGATATAGGATGAGAATACTGATTATTAGGAAAATCTATGGAGGTAAAGTGCTAGAGGAAGGATACAAATATTGTCAATTTTTGATCCATGCAGGAATCATGAGCCTTGATTTGCAACATTCCTTTGCCACTCTGCAGTTTCTTATTGCTGCTATAGCAAATCACCACAATGTTAACGGCTTAAAACAAACATAAATATTTTCTTACAGTTCTGGAGATCAGAAGTACAAAATGGGTCTCACTGGGTTAAAAATCAAAGTATCAACAGGGGTGCATTCCTTCCAGAGGTTCTAGGAAGAATCCATTCCCTTGCCTTTTCTAGTTTCTTGAGGTCACTGGCATTCCTTGGCTCATGAACCCTTCCTACATTTTCAGAGCCAGGAGTGTTCAGCCAAGCCCTCACACCACTGTCTCTCTGGCTCTCCCTCACCTGCCTTCCTCTTCCACTATTGGAAAAGTGATTACATTGGCCTACCTGGATAGCCCGGGCTACACTCCCTATCTTAAAGTCAGCTTTTTAGCAACCTTAATTCCCTTCCTGCCATGTAACCTAATAGATTCACAGGTTCTGGGGATTAGGACACGACCATCTTTTGGGGTATCATTATTTTGCCTACCACACATTCCTCCTTTTCTGTATAGTTATCCTACCTCCCATTGCTTTGTTTTTGGTTGGGAATCCGTTCTGCCAGGATTCAACAGAAAGCCAAAAAAGTGTTTTGATCCTTAACTATGTGTAAGACACTACCAGATACAAAGTCCTCAAAAAAATTTGTGCTGATGGAGGAAATATTTACTTACACAAAGACCTTAGTCAAAGCAAAGTATGATTAGTGACAAAGAGCAGTCCCAAATAACTCAAAGGAACACAGAGAGCAGCCTATTAATTTTTTTTTCATTTAAAAAAAATTTATTTATTTTCAGCATAACAGTATTCATTGTTTTTGCACCACACCCAATGCTCCATGCAATCTGTGCCCTCTCTAATACCCACCACCTGGTTGCCCCAACCTCCCACCGCCCCCCAACCGCTTCAAACCCCTCAGATTGTTTTACAGAGTCCATGGTCTCTCATGGTTCACCTCCCCTTCCAATTTCCCCCAACTCCCTTCTCCTCTCTAACTCCCCTTGTCCTCCATGCTATTTGTTATGCTCCATAAATAAGTGAAACCATATGATAATTGACTCTCTCTGCTTGACTTATTTCACTCAGCATAATCTCTTCCAGTCCCATCCATGTTGCTACAGAAGTTGGGTATTCATCCTTTCTGATGGAGGCATAATACTCCATAGTGTATATGGCCCACATCTTCCTTATCCATTCGTCCATTGAAGGGCATCTTGGTTCTTTCCACAGTTTGGCGACCGTGGCCATTGCTGCTATAAACATTGGGGCACAGATGGCCCTTCTTTTCACTACATCTGTATCTTTGGGGTAAATACCCAGTAGTGCAATTGCAGGGTCATAGGGAAGCTCTATTTTAATTTCTTGAGGAATCTTCACACTGTTATTAATTTTTATTCTGGAAAACTTCCTGAAAGACATGCCATTTGAACTGAAAATGTAATGATGGCTAGAATTTTTATATGTAGAGCCGGGAAATGGCAAGGAAGGACCAGAATGACTAAAGGCACAGAGAATGTGTCCAGAGATTGCTTAGTCTAGTAGAATGCTGTCTGATAGAATTTTCTATGATGATGGAGATGTTCTATATCTGTGGTGTTCAATAGAGGGGCCAATAGCCAAATGTGGCCATTAAGCACTTTAAATATGGCTGGTGCAACTGAATTTTTAATTTTTAATTTCATTTTAATAAATTTAACTGTAAATAGTCACAGGTGGCCAGAGGTTGTCATCAGGACAACACAATCTAGAGTGACTAGAACAAGGGATCTTTTGAGGAAAGGGTTTTTGAAGACTGCATTATAAGATTTATTGAGGCAACAATGCAATAGAGGCCCTTGAGAGACTCTGGACTCTGGGAACCAAACTGAGGGTTACAGAAGGGAGAGAGGTGGGGGGAAGGAGTAACCGGGTGATGGGTATTAAGGAGGGTATGTGTGGTGACAAGCACTGGGTGTTATTTGCGACTAATGAATCATTGAACACTACATCAAAAACTAATGATGTACTATATGCTGGCTAATTGAACATAATAATAAAAAAATGAATCATGAAAAATTAATTAAGTGAACAATAGAGGGTCTTAAAAACCATGCATTGGGTACCGGGGAGTCACTACAGTGTTTTGAGCTGGAGAATTAGGTGATCACAAGTATGTCAGACTTAAGAAACTATTCTGATGGCTTTTGGAGGATGGGATGGATGGGAGGAAGTTTAAAGCCAGTTGAGACCAGGACTGATGCACAAGTCCTATTAAGTTCTACAAACCTCCTAGTCTGTATTAACATTTTAGGGTGACTTTGTTTATGTCCATACTGTGGGCATTGGAATATAGATATCTGAGGATGTATGGGCAGCCTTTCCCATTGGCTTCTTAGCACTACTGGATACTTCCTATATCTTCTGTATAAAACTTTATTAGGATCTGGTTTAGAATTTTCCTAGCATTTTTATTCTTTCTTCCACTTAAAGCACGTGATTGTAAGGGCTGTGAGGGCACGGACAATGTTATTCATTGTTGTCTTTTGAGCACCAGAAGAATACTTGGAATAGTGCAACTGTTCAATAAATATTGTGTAAGATAATGTCTTATTAGGTTGATGAAGAATTTTGTGGTTCTGATAGGATTTCCCTGTACCTTTCGAAAAGCACATTGTCAACCACTGTCCTGAACAGACTCTCACAATTGTCTTATGGAGCCAAATGTTCAGCTCCTACGGTTGCTTGTCTTTCAAGGTCATACCCTTCAACTGGAAGAAATCAGCCCCCCCAATCTCTCAGTTTTTATCCAGTACTTCAAGAGAGATATCGATAGCCTTTTGGATGCCTTATAGATCTATAAACACGTGTAGTAGTTGGTTGCATTTGGAAAACTTGCTCATCTCTGTGACATTTCATGACCATGCACTCTGCACACTCTGTCCACCCAGACTACTTCCCTTACCTCCCCCAACAGAGACAAGTCAACCTTGGTGATAGAACACTTCCCCCAGGCAACTATCATTGATTTCTTCGTACTGCTAGTACTTAAAAATCCTTATTTTTTCCAGGTATTTGAGCACTCATTTTGGCACTCTTTTATATTATTATTTTATTATTTCCTATGTCTAAATCTTGTTCTTGTTCTTCTCTGCATGATAGTATAAGTTCCTTAAACACAGACATAGAAGTGAACAAAGACCACCCCAATGAGAATAAGCAAAGGCTATTTATGCAGAGTTTGCTATGCTAAGGAAGTCAGCCACCATCACTTGGGGGAGAGTCAAAGGCAGGCAGTGGAGTAAGAAAGCTTTATAGTGGGGAAAAAGGGAATGCTTCAAATGTGCCCTGACTGGAGGCCACTGGCATGGAGAAGCTGGAGGCAAGCTAACTAGAAGCTGAGCATTCTGTGTGAGTGGTTGGGAGTGTGTACTTGCTTTTCTTTGTTTGGTCCTAAGTTGAACGCCAAGACAAAGACTAGGGAAGCTGTCAGTTACCCATCCATTTCCACTTTTGGGGGCTGATTGATGCAGGAGACATTTTTTAGCTTCCTTGACTGTCTGTTGTAGGTGGTGGATAGTCTTCCTGGACTGATGGCTGCAGATTGTGGGTTAGCGTCTTGTTTTTATATACAGTCTAGCCATTATCCATTTGTATCTTCAGTCTCTCACAGGAACTGTATCTTAGGCTTCTCTTACACCTGGCCTTCCTACATGCTCTTCTGTCTCTCTAGTGTCTTCTACATGCCCGGAAATATGTGATCCCCATTTGGTTGAATGGCATGGCTGCACATCCGGTAGAAAGAACCCTGAGCTGGGAGTTGGCTTGGGTCAGTCATTCAGGTCTGTTCCAGCATATTCCATTCCCTTCACATTTATAGTATCCCCTGGAAACATCAAGCCCTAAAAACGGTGTTCATGGCCCAAAAAAGGGTGATTAAAAAATCCCTGCTCTCAAACAGCCCTTAACAGATCCCTCTTTATACTTTAGATTTTCATCCATAAAATAGCAACAATAATTGCTTCAAGCTGTTGGGAGGGTAGGATCAGATGAAGTACGCAAAAGCATGCAGCACGTTGTAAAGAGTTATAAGCTGTGAGGAAGTTTCGCTATTTTAAATGTTTAATAATTGTTTTTCTGAAAAGACAAAGTAACTCCAGAAGATGATGCATCTTGATAAACTTTTCCTCCATATTTTCTATAAGTTATGATACAATCACGCCATGGACAGAGCACCTCTGCATTTCTTTTTCTAGATTTTTTTCCCCTGAGGGATCTGGGTATAATTATACCTCTGTCTTTTCAGGGGGTGATACAGTTTCAAAAGCCTGTTTAAAGGATTTCTAGTTGCCAAGCTGTCCTGTGAACTGGCCAATACGATTCCTTGAATCATCGCCCAGTGCGGACCCAATTTATATTTGGAATTTCATGCCATCTTGAAGGAACACCATCCAGTGCCAGGGTCTTCTTTGAGCTAATTGGGCTTTGGCAGTGATGTCATTCCATGGTGGGCGTTTGTCGAGACTATGGCAGTGATAACGCAAGTCTCATTTTCGGCAGCGTGTGCCCATGTGTGCAAAAGGCTGCTCCCCTCCCTCACAGGCAATCACTCCTCCTGCTGTAGTTCCACTTCTGGTCCCTTTCTGAAGACGGGAGATCAGTAGGCTATTTATACCCCATGGCTAGAAACATTCCTCTCCTTCAAGTCCGTGTGCAACTATTTCTCCTGTTATTAATGTGGCTTAAAATATAATGAGGGAGAGCAGTCATCAAACTTAGCAAACTTTTGATAAGCAGGAAAGAGTCAGAAAGTCACAGAGGGAGGTGTCTCCTGGGGCTAACACGACAGGTATTGAAATGAAGCAGATCTGTGTGGCATGGCTGCCTGGCCACAGTCAGCCATGCGTATTGGACAAGGTCGTTGACCTATACCAGCCTGTGTGATGAAAGAAATGCTTTTTATCTCATGAGGTTGTAGGTTAAATGGAACCCAGAATTATGGCTGTTTCCCTATGTCTGCTGACTTTGCCAACCTCAGATTTTTCTTTCTATCCTGTGAAGTAATCTTCATGACCCAAGAGCATTGGGGAATAAGGAAGAATTTTCTGGTGATTTTCCAGGGGGAGATGAAGAAGATTTCATTACTTGTCTCACAGTGGGGTTTCACAGAACACTCTTTTCCAGAACACTGTCCTCAGTCTCTGCTCTATTATTTCTAAACAATTCAGTTCTGCCCCAAACTTGCACACCATTATAGTCATGCCAGTCCCACAGGCATCTTGCTATCCAGTAGTTCAACAGCCCTGCCGTTAAGTGGACATCCAACTGTGTCAGAAGGAACTTTGAGACTTTTCCCTTATTATGTCATATGTTTCTTGGAGTCTCATCTTTCACTCACACGGTCTATCAAAGTATTGTTTGCAGTCATGTTCAAGTTTTGCCCCTGGGAAGTGTCCTAAGGGGGAGTATAAACACAGATTTCCTCATTTTGCTGCATTAGTTTTATATTACACAATACATACAAAACACTTAACACCATGTCATAGTACTTACAGCCATCATAGTACTCAGCAAACCGAAGTTCATTTTTTAGGCAAAGTGAAAGCTATGTAGTGAGATACATTGTTTTGATATATCTGGAATAACCGCTATTCTTGAAAATTTATATCTTGTACTTGTCCTCTAATTATTTACATTCTATTAGAAAAGGTATCAGCAAGCCTAAGCCATAATGCCCAATGCATCAAAGCTTCACGGGTGTGTCACTGCAGACTTAAACTCCCATCTGGAGACCTGGCCACATGCCTGCACAGACAGCTCAGTAAGCCATCAGCATCTTTTCCTCCTTATACAGAGAGGTCAGACAACTTTCCCAAGTTTACGTTGGCCTCCACAGTGCAAAGGTATAGGCTACAAAGTAATTTTGTTAAAGAAAATAAATACTTGCCTGCCATTTTGTCTTTTCCAACAGGGAAGTTGCATGGACCCCAACCCACAATGTCTCATGGTCTCTCAGTGCCCCTCAGTGAGTAGTCATTGATGTTCCTAGCTGGTTTAGTCTGATCTTTCTGGATCTTAGCAAGTCTGTTCAGACTTCCTTCTCCTACTGTGTGGTTTGTCCTCTGTTCTGCTGGCCTGGTCACTTTCTATCCATTTAACTACAGAGAATGTGCTCTGGGCCAGACACTCAGCCAAAGGCTGGGAAAAAAGAGGGAAAGGAAAAAAAACTTCTTGGGTGAACTCAGCCACATCACATGGAGTAGTAAGCCATACAACACTTGGTGAGCTAGTGTTCACCTCAGGGCAGGTGGGAGAGATTCATTTTGCCTAGGAAGTAGGGAGCCAAGGAAGGTTTCAAGAGCCCTGATGTTTGATGTGGGCTTAAGGAACAAGAAGAAATTTTTTTCTAAGCCATGAAACAGATGATGACAATCATTACAGCCTTTTTTGGGTGTGCCAGCCAAAATCAAAGTGAGAACTTCAAGGGGGAAAGGAAAGTCAAGAGGACAGAATTAAGACCTTTTATTACATCATCGCTTCCTGTGTGGAGACCATGTTCACGTACTAGAGGGCTTTGTATTTTCCTTTAATAAAGAAGGCCATTCTTTTTTTAAATGAAGGTTCGTTTCCTCTTAGTGAGGTTAAATGATTTGTCTGAGTTTGTATACTTAATAGGTAAAAACAGAATCTAAACCCAATGCCTACCACAGGGTCTAACGCTTAGTTTGTGGTCAACAGCCAATATTTATTGCATGAAGAATGAATGAATGAATGAATGAGTGGAGGAGAAAACACAGTTCTCCTGATGCCCTAATAATATTACACCTGCTACTTGGCATTTGTTGTTGTTGTTTGGTCACATGATAGCTGATGATTATCATTGTCCCAAACAAGGTATATACCCAAGGGTATACCTTGAGACCTTCGTGGCTCCTCAGATTCATGAAATCATCTATAACGCATGGATTTCTTTTTTAAAAGATTTTATTTATCTGAGAGAGAGAGAGTACAAGAGGGGGGTGAGTGAGGGGAGGGGCCCAGGGAGAAGCAGACTTTGCACTGAGCAGAGAGCTGGACGTGGGGCTCTATCTCAGGACCCCAGGATCATGACCCAAGCAGAAGGCAAATGCCTAATCGATTGAGTCACCCAGGTGCCCCAGATTTTTCTATTTAATATGGACATTTTGCATAGGGCAGGGAGTCCACCAGTTTTAAAAATTGCATTCCGTTCTTTCTGACCTATTCTCACTACCTTTCAATCTCTCCTGTCCACAGTCATCGGGGTCTTAGTTTTTTAAGTGTACATTTACCCACAACCCCCATATGCTTTCTTTGTGGCCTGTCACATGCCAATATTCCTTCTCCAGTCTAGAGTTAAAGCCTCCAACATGCCTTCTTTCTTTATTTTTTTTTTTTAAGATTTGTTTATTTGACAGACAGAGATCACAAGTAGGCAGAGAGGCAGGCAGAGAGAGAGGAGAAAGCAGGATTCCCGCGGAGCAGAGAGCCCGATGTGGGTCTCGATCCCAGGATTCTGGGATCATGACCTGAGCCGAAGACAGAGGCTTTAACCCACTGAGCCACCCAGGCGCCCCCAACACGCCTTCTTATCCTTTTCTTTCACTTCATTTATTCTTGCAGTCATTCAACAAATATTGAGCATTTCTTAAGAATCAGACCCTGTGTAATGTACTGAAGATCCAGGGGTAAAGAGGAAAGACACACAGTCTCACCTCATGAATCTCACTCTCCAATGGAAAAAAACAGTAGAAAATGAAAGTGTGTTATGTAATGGTTTATATTATGTCATGGTAGTTTTGTTAAGTGCCACAAAAGGGAAGTATGGGATGGTGAGTTTGTTTAGTAGGGGAATCTAATTTGATTAAGAGGGTTAGGAGCAGCTTCCCTGAAGGACTGCCTTTAGGGGAGTAGGAAATAGCTCAGCAAAGAGATGGGGATGGAGGGGGCATTCCTGGCAGAAGGCACTGGGTAAAGGCCCTGAGGTAGGACAGAACTTGGTTTTCCCAGAGCGATTTAGAAAGTCTCATGGGGCTGTCATGGTTTGGCCCAACAACAGCTTCACAATGACTTCCTACTGCATTGGGAACAAAATCCAAAGTCCTTCTTCTCATAAATAAGATCACACATAGCCTAGAACCCCTATTATAGCTCAGATCTCAATTCTTCCCTCCCCAACCCCCACCCCGGCCTCATCTTGCTGTTCCTCAGAAATGGCAAATACAGTGCATTTTCTGGGCACCTGCATTTTTTCTCCCCTCTACCTAACCACCCTCATACCAAGATATCTTCATAGCTCACTGCCGCATTTCCTCTGGGTTTGCACTAAAATGTTACTGAAGGGGCCTTCTCTGCTCACTCTTCTGATGACAAGGGGTAGAGCTCAGGGGTAAAGCGGTGGACTGCACTCTTCCTATGACATGGACCCTCCCTTGCTCTCTGTCCCACTACTTCTCCTGTTGTTCTTTATCACACCTACCACCACCTGACATTGTTTTTATTTGTTAACGAATTGTGTCTCTCCACTAGCTTGCAACGGTCATGATCAAAGCTTCGTTTTTTTTTTTTTAAAGATTTTATTTATTTATTTGACAGACAGAGATCACAAGCAGGCAGAGAGGCAGGCAGAGAGAGAGAGAGGAGGAAGCAGGCTCCCCGCTGAGCAGAGAGCCCGATGCGGGACTCGATCCCAGGGCCCTGAGATCATAACCTGAGCCGAAGGCAGCGGCTTAACCCACTGAGCCACCCAGGTGCCCAAAGCTTCGTTTTTGACTGCTGTATCCTCAGCACCTAGAAGAGTGCCTGAGTCATAGCAGGCACTCAACAAATATATATAACGACTGAATGGGATGGGTGATACAGTACCAGACTGGAGAGGAAGACCAGACCCTTCGACGCATATCATATATTTTCATGCCTCTGGGACTCGCTCATGCTTTTCCCTCTGCCTGCAATGCTCCTCCCCATTCCCTTCGTCCCCCGTCATCTCCCGTAGTGGAAGTCCCACCGACATAGCCATTGCCTGAACTTTCACATAGCATTTAATTCCTCTTTGGATTCTAGTAGGTGGGATATATCTTTGACTCCAGTCCTCAAATAGATGGCTCCCAATGGATGAGACCGTATTGGATTCATGCCTGTTCCCAGTCCATCACAGAGCTTGATCCAGAGTAGGCGTTCCAACAAGTCTTTGTTTAATTGGATGGCAAGAGGGCAATAGTCCAGGAGAGCTAATAATCCAGGTCGGGAATTATAATGAGATCAGGGAGCCAAAGTCATGGACCAAAGTCATGGCTTGATCATGGACCAAAGTCATGGCTTGATACTTAGACACATGTTGCCTGCTTTTGAATCCAGTTCTGTTGATTACTAGTGATTTACTTAAACCCTAAAGACCTTAGTTTTCATATCTGTAAAATGGGCCTAGTAAGAGTACCTCTCTCATAAAATCATTACAAAATTTATATCAATCACTGTATGGAGGTATTCAGAACAGTGCAAGAAACATAGTGAAAACATAAATTGAAAGCCTAGTATACTATCTCCAGGCAAGAGACCTCAAAGCTCAGGGGAGGTCTGTACTTGGTAGAGACTTAGTGCGAACATAAACTGAAAGCCTAGTATACTGTCTCTAGGCAAGGGACCTCAAAGCCCAGGGGAGGTATGTACTTGGTAGAGACTTGGAAACCCTGGCAGGACAGTCACAGGCAGGGAGATCTTGGGAGCCAAAGCCCAATCCAAGCCCATTTTCTAGTCTGTTGTTTTATAGAAGGGGAGACTGAGTCTAGGAAGCAACCTCCCCAAGCTCCCACCATGGCAAAGGAAAGCTAACAACTCCAGTGACCTCCCCCCCCAGTCTAATGTTTCTCTTGGTATTTCCCCACAATTTATCCGTGGAAGACAATAACGTTTCCCAGACGGTGGTTTATTATTTATTTCCTTGTTGATTCCCCTCCTTGTTTCTCAGGGCTGTCAAGGAAGCTTATAGAAAGCCATAGAAGAGGGACGCCTGGGTGGCTCAGTTGGTCATGACTCAGGTCATGATCCCAGCATCCTGGGATCGAGTCCCACATCGGGCCTCTTGCTCAGCAGGGAGCCTGCTTCTCCCTCTGCCTCTGCCTGCCGTTCTGTCTGTCTGTGCTTGCTCTCTCCCCCTCTCTCTCTCTGATAAATAAATAAAATCTTTAAAAAAAAAAAAAAAAAGAAAGCCATAGAAGACAAACTATCCATTAAAGACAAAAGTAGGGCTAGGAAACGTTATATGTTAGAATAAGAGGCCAGGGGATGCCTGGGTGGCTCAGTTGGTTAAGCAGCTGCTTTCGGCTCAGGTCATGATCCCAGCGTCCTGGGATCGAGTCCCACATCGGGCTCCTTGCTCGGCAGGGAGCCTGCTTCTCCCTCTGCCTCTGCCTGCCATTCTGTCTGCCTGTGCTTGCTCTCTCCCCCTCTCTCTCTCTGATAAATAAATAAAATATTTAAAAAAAAAAGTTAAAAAAAAAAAAGAATAAGAGGCCAGAAGGATGGTGAGGTAGGAGAGAGTACTGATGACAGACAGATTATAAGGGTGTATGCAGGTGTTATTTTCCTGTGCAAATCAAGTTTCGAGCTTCCTAACTGCCAAAGTGAAAAGAGATACATGAACAGTTATATTGAAAAGAAGATCAAAGTGCTTTTCTAGTTCTTAGCCCTTAAAGAAGTCCCTTATTTGTGCCAGGCTCCGCAGGGTGACAATGAATGAAACTTTTTCCTTTGATGATTACTTCTTCTGTCCTGGAGCTGTCTTGGCTGATGGGTTGTCTGGATTTCTTCCCTAAGGGGGTTAAAAATTCAGAATTTGCTTGAAAAATCTTAGATCCTCATTCTGACTATGCTGTGATTATGGGGTTCCCCTGATCAGCCAAGAAGTACATTTGTGATTCAACCTCTTAGAATTTCATGGTTCTTAAAAAATTTAAAGGTCACCAAGTCTAACATCCCCATTCCACTCACCTTCTGATGTTTGAATCTTCTCTGCAACAACTCCATCAAGTGGCCATCCAGATTTTTCTTGAATGCCCCCATGACGGGGAGGTCACTACCTTAGAAGGCCTCTCATTTCATCTGTCCACGAAGTTCTTTATTCTTTATATATCAACTTGACATCTGAATCTTGCCCATAGTCACTGAAAGCTACATTCCATCACTGAGGAAAGAAATCAAGTCAAATGGCCAGCAGCAAGAAGCTCTGGGAATCCTGAGCTTCCTTAGAAGTAGACTTTTGTTCAAATAAAGTGTTAAAATTAAAGCAGTATATATCTGAGTGGGGCCAATTGGCATGAACTCATCACAGCATATGGTGTGCTTCCTTTTATATGCATGTTTAGCAGCTAGTGGGTACCAAACCTCACACAGCTCTCAATTGCTAGCACTAATGAAGGATCTGTTTGCTTTGGGGGATAAAGATGGTATCACTGATTCACAGTTGTTTTTCCAGGAGTGATGAACAGATTTCATTTCCTCATCCCCACTCTCTTGCTCGGTCCTGTATCGTCCTCGCTACCACTACCTCCTTCAAACCTCATTGTCTCTTGCCAGGATTGTTCACTTGCCTCTGACTGGCCTCCCTGCCTTGATTCCAGCCCTCTCTGGTCTAAGATCACACTCCCAGAGGGATCATCATCAAGCACAGATTTGCCATATCACTTCCAGCTTGAAACCCTCCCGTGGTTCCCGTTAGCTCCTTCGTGGAAGCCAACTTTCTTAACACGGAAGGTAGGCCAGGCAGGGGAGGGGGTCATCTGAGGCCACAGACTAGGACAAAGTTAGCTGTCCCTCTTTTGCATCAGTTGTGCCCCCAAAGTAGTACAGGCCTTCTGGAACAAAGGCTTACATTTGGAGAACTTTACAGTAGTCCCTCTTTTCATGGACAGAAATTAATTTTATCTCCAGCAAGCAGAAGAAGGAACAGATTCTCTCAATGCTACCAGTAATAGTACTGCTACTACTAATTATAATAATAATATTGAATATTTTTATAGCTTATGTGTCAGGTTCTGCCTCTAAGCACTTTCCTGTTTCATTTAATCCTCACGGCAAGACAATGGCGCTTGCACGGCCCTGAGAGTAGGTGCCTCCTTGGTGCCTCGCTCACCTCACCCTTGTCCCAGCCCGGGCAGGACCCTTTGGGGGGGAACTACTGTGAGGGGTATCTCAGGTAGGAATGTTGGCTGGAGCAGAGGTTCAGCCTCGCTGCTGGTGGTCAGATAAGAAGACCCAGCCCAGAGTGTTGCGGTCGGAGAGCCTAGAGGCCATCTTCCCAGTAGGTCGCACGGTGGAGAGGGAGGTTCGGGGCTGGGATCCAAGTTCCTAGCTGTGTGTGCGCTGTTGCATTTCTGGACCTCAGTTTCCTCCTCTGCACAGACATTGTTGATGACCTCCTGTCTCTTACCATGTCTGGTTTGAAGGTGGCAGTCAGGGTGTCTGATGAGCTGTAAAGTGAAGCAGCAACACAGCCAGAGGCTGGGAGAGGGTGTCCAAGTGGGTCCAGCTAATCCCCAGCCTTAACTCACTGGGAGAGCGTGGGGCACAGCCTCCCCTTTCCGGGGCATGACTTCCTATGACATTAAGGTGGTTGAAAGAACTCAGCTTGACAAAGGCAGCCGTGCTTCCTGTCCACACGTTCAGGAGAACAGCTTCCATGCCACCATTTCAGGCCCAGAGCAACAGGCAGTCAGGAGCAGTACGGCCTTCCGATCTGAACCCCAGCTCTGTCCTCTTAGCAAGTGCCTCTTCCGGCTCGGCTGCGGTGAACTGTGTCCTTCCATATAACCGTGGGGCCGTGCCCCTGTCTGCCTATCCCATCACCCATACTTTCTTTGCAGCTTAAAATATGCCACTTCCTTAAGACTCGGAGGCCCACCTTAGGAAGTGTGAGATCCATGCTGATAACTAGCTAGGAGGCTAATTGAAAATATTTGGGGGTTTGCATGTTAGCTCTGTCAAATCAAGTAAAAAAAATCGTTCTTATCTCCCATAACCAGCAGTTATGCAAGTCTGCCAATGGCATTAATTAAAACACATTCTTACTTCTCAGAGCATTTATCGTAGAGGAGGAAAAGGAACATTCAGGGGCTTATTTTATTCTCTCCAGGAGCCAAAGCCCTTTTGGAATTCTGGCTGTATGGGGTGAGTCTATCCTGCAGGGCAGGGGTATCTGATTCCTTCTGGGCAGATATTTGAGTTCTGTATTTATGCAGCACTGTATGTGTTCGGGGTGTCAGTTCAGAATGGGTAGGCTCTCCCCCAAGTGAATCTTCATGCTTCACACATCAACACTTGAGATTTCAAACCTTACCTTGACCCTGTGCGGCGGGCAGAGTGGATGTTGTCTGCAGAACAATTTTACATCCACTACCCTTTTCTGATCTTCACAACAGCTCTCTGATGTTGGTTATTATCCCTGCGTTGTGGATGAAAAAATCTTAAACCTGTTTGCTATAAAATAAGGTTGAACAGAATTTTTGCAAAGGGTCAGATAGTAAGTATTTGAGGCCTTGTGGGCCATGAGGTCTTTGTCCCAATTCTCAACTTGACTAATATAGCGTGAAAGCAGAGATAGACACGAAATAAACAAAAAAAAACATGGCTGTGTTCTAATAAATTTCCATTTACAAAAAGAGATGGTGGGCCATACTTTTCTGATCTATGCTATTAAGTACTCAGAATGTTGGGAGGGGGCACCTTTTATAAGTAAAAATACCTTAATGAGGATACTTGTTACAAACTCAGGAAAGGTAATTGAGTGCCTACTGTATGTCCAGCACTGTAAGGGATACACTGATGAATCATCGGTAAATCAAGGAGCTCATGATATGGTGGGGGAGATATCTATTTGAACTCACATCACTATCATTCATGTTTCAGAGTGCTCAGGACCATTGAAGAAGGTGGATGGGACTCAGAATTCATAGCCTCAGGGATATCAAGGAGCTTTCTGGAGGAAAACACGTAGCTGGGCTTTGAAGAACAACTTGGATGGAACCCAAAGCCTTATTTATGGGGTTGGGGGAGCCATACTTGTTGGACAGTCACTGCGATCATATTTTCCCTCCTCCAACCACTAGAGACCAACTGTGTTCAAAGCCAGTGCCCAAGCCCATTGTAGGACCCAGTGTGGTGGGGAAGGGCATCTGAAGGTCTGAGCTCAGAATGGTTCTCCAGGCTGATGGCTAGAACAGATCCAAATTAGGTCATGCAAGGGCCAGCTGGAGTGAGACAGGTAGTTATGGGCAACCAAGAAAGAGAAGTTGGGCTAAAGGACATCCCATGGTACTGAGTCACAGGGAGGGGCTCTGGCTGTTGTGGAAGTTTAGGTTGAAAGTCACGATGCTGTGGCTGCATCTCTGGCTCTGGGTCATGGGCCGGGAGGATTCCCCCACACTAAGTACCAGCAGAATGACCTCACGTGGGGCTCGGGCTGGGGGTGCTTGGGGCTCCCAAGGCACATACATCGCCATTGTCTATTCATCTTCACAACAAATCCTACAAGATTAGTACTACCACTCCCATTTCACAGGTGGAGAAGCTGAGGCTCAGAGTAAGGCACTGCTGTGCCCCTGTGTTTGAAGCTAGATCTGCATGACCTTGAAGCCTGCCCTTTTCTCACTGTTCTCTTCAGCTCCATAGTACATGTGCCAGCTCTTAGAGATGGAAGAGTCAGAGAAAGAGAAAACCCAGGTCAGAATCGCAATCAGCAAAAGCCTCTCAAGTGGACTTAGGGCTCACAGAGTGCTTTCGCAGGAGACAAATTGCCATCCAACTGGAAGTGCTGGGCCCCCATGGAACATACTTTCACCCTAGCGCAGTCTGCTAGAGGCAGGGTGTGTGTGGTCCTAGGCTGTCTCCTACAACCCTCCGAGCTCGTCCCTACCCCTACCCAAGTGGCTGACAGCTGGTGGGCTTGGGAATGCTTCCGGGCTCTGCCCCCTTCGCTTCCAGCCCTTCCTCAGCCTGGTCCCTCTGGCTTCTAGCTCTTTCCAGCCAGTGGGTTTGGATTAATTATTTCTTTGGGCAGGTTTTCAGGGTTCAACTGTCAGAGTATCTACCACCAGGTTTCAGTGTTTATTCCCGAGGACCGCATGCCCAGGCCTCACATTTGTGTCAAGCCCCTGGTGTCTATTTTTAACCTCATCTCAAATCAGGGTTACACACACAGTCTCAGTGCAGCACTGCCAAGCCTGGGAGAAGGCTCTCCTCGTGCCACTGAAAATTCTGTCTCTTTATGAGACTAGAGCCCTAATGGCATAGTAAACTCATTGATAATTTCTGTGATTGTCTTTGGAGAGTAAACAAATATATACTGCATTGTTCATGTGGTTAAAAGCCGTAACTTTTTTTTAAAGCAAATATTTCAGAGATACTGAGTTTATTGGGCCCTGGTTTTGCATTTTTTCCCTTTTGATTTAAAGTACTGAAAGCCTCAAATATGGAAAGGTCCTGCAGAGTCGCCCCGGTGCCCCACACAGCCCCAGTTTTCCGGGACTAGGAATCAGATGGAGAATTCTGCCTCTTGCCTTCTGTCCAGATCTTGGTTAACAGCATGGTTCCCAGCCCCGTCTCTAGTCAGCGCTTCTGCCCACACCGCCACTGCCTTCATCTGCTCTTCTTCATCTCCCTTGGACTGTGATTTAAACATTCTGGAACATGATCCTTCTGTCACCACTTTCTTCCCGTGCACTCCATTTTCCACACTGCTCTTACAGTGAAATCTCTATAAAAAGCACATCTGATCATGCCCTCCCCGGCTGAAAATCCTCCTCCGTAGCTTGGTTTTACTCCCAGCTTCCCTGGGGTGGGGGTCTTTGCTGCTGCCATGGCTCCACATGACTTGTCTTGCACAGGGATGCCCACAAAGGACGGTACCCTTGGGTCCCAGAGAAGAGAAGCCCTCAAGACCCCTCCCTTCCCCCTGTCTTCCCCCTCCAGCCTCCCCGGACCCATCCGCCAGACAATGTGGTCATTGCATAAAGCTCTTTCCCAGATCCAGGAAGGACATCCAGCATCAAGTTACAAAATGCAGACACTTCCTCGTTGTTTTACCCCACGGCAGAAAGGGCCCGTGATCCTCCAGACGATGTCTGACCCCACATGGTTTTCTCTTCAGCTCTCAAGCGTGGTGCCCTCATGGCAGACCTTTGCCCGAGGGACAGTTGTCCCTCTCTGATTTCGCCAAGTTGAGGGACACCTCCGATTTCACCACGTCCCAGAGTGAGAAGCGAGGGAGGCTCTCATCCCATTGGGTGACCAAGTCCCTTCCCCTCACTATATTAGCATATATCGGCCTGGCCTTTTTTTTAGAAACCTAGGTATCCTCACTCTGGTGTTTGGTTTTGACTGACAAGCCTGGCTTCCCTTGAAGAGAAGCCAGGTGAACTGTCGGTGGCTGGCTTCTCTGCCAGAAAGGTGAAGGGTAGCGTGGCTTGGATCCATAGCCGATAGAAAGGGGAAACAGAGGGGTCACTGGATTCCTGTCACAGGGAACAGCTGGCCATCTGTATGAGCTTCCAAAGGCTGCTGTGACAAGTTACCACATACTTGGTGGCTTAAAACACCAGAGACATAATCTCTCACAGTTTGGGAAGCCTGGAATCAAGGCTGGCAGGGCCAGGCTCCCTCTGAGGGCTCCGGGAGAGAATCCTCCCTTGCCTCTTCTGGCTTCTCATGGCTCCACATGTTCCTCGGGCATGGCAACACCCTCTGATCCCTGCCTGCTTCTTCACGTGACCTTCTCCTCGTGGCCTTTCCCTTCTCTCCTGTCTGGCATCTCCCTCTGCCTCCCTCTGCCTTTCCTTCATGAGGGTACCCATCATAATAATCCAGGATAACCCAAGAGGAACTCATCTTGAGGTCCTTAACTTAATGACCCCAGCAAAACCCCTTTCCTTTTCTTTTTTTAAAATTTTATTTTTAAAAAAATTTCTTTTCAGTGTAACAGTATTCATTGTTTTTGCACCACACCCAGTGCTCCATGCAATACATGCCCTCCCTAATACCCACCACCTGGTTCCCCCAACCTCCCACACACTGCCCCTTCAAAACCCTCAGGTTGTTTTTCAGAGTCCATAGTCTCTCATGGTTCACCTCCCCTTCCAATTTCCTTCAACTCCCTTTTCCTTTCCATCTCCCCATGTCCTCCATGCTATTTGTTATGCTCCACAAATAAGAGAAACCATATGATAATTGACTTTCTCTGCTTGACTTATTTCACTCAGCATAATCTCTTCCAGTCCCATCCGTGGTGCTACAAGAGTTGGGTATTCATCCTTTCTGATAGAGGCATAATACTCCATAGTGTATATGGATCACATCTTCCTTATCCATTCGTCCATTGAAGGGCATCTTGGTTCTTTCCACAGTTTGGCGACCGTGGCCGTTGCTGCTATAAGCATTGGGGTACAGATGGCCCTTCTTTTCACGACATCTGTATCTTTGGGGTAAATACCAGTAGTGCAATTGCAGGGTCATAGGGAAGCTCTATTTTTAATTTCTTGAGGAATCTCCACACTGTTTTCCAAAGAGGCTGCACCAACTTGCATTCCCACCAACAGTGTAAGAGGGTTCCCCTTTTTCCACATCCTCTCCAACACATGTTGTTTTCTGTCTTGTTAATTTTGGTCATTCTAACTGGTGTCAGGTGGTATCTCAATGTGGTTTTAATTTGAATCTCCCTGATGGTTAGTGATGATGAACATTTTTTCATGTGTCTGATAGCTATTTGTATGTCTTCATTGGAGAATTGTCTGTTCATATCTTCTGCCCATTTTTTGATATGATTATCTGTTTTTTGTGTGTTGAGTTTGAGGAGTTCTTTATAGATCCTGGATATCAACCTTTTGTCTGTACTGTCATTTGCAAATATCTTCTCCCATTCCGTGGGTTGTCTCTTTGTTTTGTTGACTGTTTCCTTTGCTGTGCAGAAGCTTTTGATCTTAATGAAGTCCTGAAAGTTCATTTTTGCTTTTGTTTCCTTTGCCTTTGGAGACATATCTTGAAAGAAGTTGCTATGGCTGCAAAAACCCTTTTTCTAAATAATGTCAGATTCATGGGTTCCTGTTGTTAGGACACGGAGATGTCATTTAGGGGAACCACCAATGAAGTCCTTTGTGTGTTTGCATTGGTTCTTGTCCCTCTAATCTCGATCCTTGATGGTCCTTCACCATCTTCCCAGCATCATCACGTTCTCCTCACTTTGCAGACTCATTTTATTCTTAAAGTCTGAGCTCCAACGTCACCTTGGACCTAAGGCCTTCTTTGAGCCCTGGAGGCCTGTCCTGTGTTCTGTCTTCTGGAACCCTGGGGCACATTGCTCCCTTGCCTAGAAGGTAATTGCCAGCCTGAGTCTGGGAAATGAAGCCTGTCAGACAGGTGGCGCACAGGGCCGGGCAGGAGAGAGTCAGACTGGGAGGGAGGGTCCAGAGGGCAGACATGGAGTTATTCTGCAGCTATTCTTACCCCCATTTCAAACCCCAGCCAGAGGCTGCTTCTCAGAGGGGTCAAAGGCGCCAGAGCAGGAGGGAGTGGCTGAAGTTGTAGAGGTCATGAGAAAATCCTACCCTCTTCCAATCTCTCCTCCTTTTCTTAGAAGCTCAGAAATTTCTGATATGGAAACAACCCAAGGGTCCATCAGGGGGTGACTGGATAGAGAAAATGTTGTACACACACACACACACACACACACTCACACTCACACAGTGAAATATTATTCAGCCATAGAAAAGGAAATCCTGCCATTTGGGACAACAAGGATGAACCTGGAGAACACTGTTTTAAGTAAAATAAGACAGGCATAGAGAGAAAAACAACGTGTGGTCTCACTTCTACATGGAATCTAAAAGAAGTTGAACTCCCAGAAACAGACTAGAATGGTAGGAATTAGCGGCAGGAGGTTGAGGGAAACAGGGAGATATTGGTCAATGTTGGTTTGCAACCTCAGGAGTTCCCCAGATGAGATTTGAAACTGACCCCTGTACACAGAGGATGGGGAAAGGCTGGCGAAATAGGCCGCCCAGTTTAGTTCGGCAGGGGGCAGTTTTAATAAGCAACGGGACTTACACATGAGGCTTGTGTCAAATGGCTCCTAGACGAGTAGATCTCTATACTGGCCTGTAAGAATCTTACAAGTTTCCATGGAAGTCTTAACCAGGTTTAGTCAAGTATTCCGTCCAGTTGTTCTCAGTAACACACTGCTCTGTCAAGACTGTAACCTTAAAAATGGTCAATGTGTGGGAATAATGGGCATAATGTACATTCCAAGGCCAGGGAGGGGTAAAGAGCCTCCAATTACCCGTGTCCATTACCAGCAGTTATAGCCTCTCAATGACTTCCTTCAGCAAAGGGTGCAAACTTCCAGTTATAAGATGATCAAGATTTGAAGATTAATTTTTTAAAAAGGTGGTGGATATGTTAATTAGCTCCATTGTCATAATCATTTCACAGTATATACAAATATATCATCATATTATACTCCTTCAATATATACAACTTTTATTTGCCAGTTGTTTCTCAATAAAGCAAAGGGATAAAAAGGGCTTCCCTTAAGAAGAATAAGGTCTTTCCCTCCCCGTCAGGGGAAAGACTGGAGAGATAATCATCCTCTCTGCACTTAGTTTCCATCTGTGCCTTCTCCACTTAGCTGTGAGGGAGGTGGAGAGCAGAAGCACTCTTGAAAGACGGCCGTGGCAAAGGGTAGACCACAGACACCAGAGACACCCAGGATGATGGTTGGTCCTGCTCACCCTCAGCTCTCAGCACCTATAGGAAAGAAGCAACTTGTGCTTGCAGAATGAATGGTGAATTAGGTAACACCAGTATCAAGACTGAGCTCTACTCCGACTGCCCATGACCTTCTCTTTTCAGGGCTTCACTTCCGTCTCTAGGAAAATGAGACGGTGAGTGGTGAGCACTCGGTGGTTCCAGGAGGAGCTCTCACCTCTCACCAAGGACCACTTTGTTCTTTGGAGACTGACTAGAACATTTCTGGAAGTCTCTCTCAGCACATGAATCTATAAGACCACAACACAGGAAATCTTCACTGCCCACACATTTTTGGGAATCACTGGAAAGTTAACAAATACTTGATGGATACAAGGAAGATGTCAGCCTTTGAAAGTCATTAAGGACAAATAGACTGTTCTGGTTCTCAGAGGACTTATGAGCTAATGTAGGTGCACATATCTTTGACAGTTGCCATAATACTGGCCAGGCAGGGATGCATAAGATGAAAGAGCAAGTTAAGGGAAATCCAGGAGGACTTCAGGGAGGAGGTGACATTGTAGCTATGTTTAAGTGTGAGGAGGAAGTAGGTAGGCAGTAAAGGAGAAAAGGAAAGAAGGGCATCCAGGCAGAGTGACAGAATTCTGATGGTTTAAAGTAAATGGGCTGATGTGCCTAGGTATGAATGATGCTAAGAAATGAGCTCTGAAACTAATGATGTACTGTATGGTGACTAACATAACATAATAATAATAATACAAAAAAGAAAGAAATGAGCCCCAAGAGTGCGATTGGTAAATCAATTATAATACATTTCATTGCCCCTAATGCTTAAACATTAAAAGGGATTTATTTGTTTAGGGAACTGGAAAGCCCAGGAGTAGGGCAGATTTCAGAATTGGTTTATTTCGGTCGCCCAAGGATGTTCTGCCTTCTCTCTTTCTCCTCTGCTTCTGCAGGATAGATTTCATTCTAGGTCTCTCTAGCCAAAAGATGGTTGTCAACTCACTCCTGCTGGGGTTGTGTTCTTCCTTGGGGGATAAGCCTTTGGTCCAGGAATAGAGAGAGATTATTTCTGGGAGCTCTCTTGGAAGATTAAGGTAGTCTCTTTTATAGAAGCTTCAAGCAAATGTCTACTTTTATTTCACCAACATGAGTTGGGCGGTTCATATATTCATTCCTGAATTTATATCTGTGGCCAGAGGTGGGGGCGATGCTCATTGCCATAGGCCCATCGCAAGCATATTTGAGACTAGAGGCAGATTCCTCTGGACCCAGGTACTGCAGAGTTAACAAAAATCAGGATAGTCCAAAAGGAGGGGAAATAGGTGTTGGAAGATGCCACAGACATTGTAGATTCCACAGACTCCTTTCTAGTTATAGGACCTATATATGGCCAACGATCTGCCAACACGAGGCTGAAATGACCCATGGGAGGTGTTGACTGTGTGGACAGATTGGCTCTTCTGAGCGGCATGGCGCTGGGGGCATCTGCTTCTTCTGGGGCAACTGTGGTGGAGCTTCATATTAGAATGGTCCTATACAACAAAGGGGAGCTCCTCCTGACGTGGCTCCTCTATTTATTATTTCTGATTATAATGGGATCCAAGTCTGGTTCTGGGGCCCTCCTGGCGATTCTGTGACATACCTAATATCCTTTCCTAAATCCATTTCTGCTCACATAAAGTGAAGTGGATTCTGTTTGCAGCTAAGAACCCTGACAATTACTGACTTCCTCTATCGACTTCGATGTCAGGAAGTTACTTTTATGGAAAGGAATGCAGCCTTTATCTTTTTATGTGCAGGACAAGAACCACTGATGAGTTTCAAATGGGCAAGTGGTAATGATTGGACAAGATCTCACTCCCCTTTTCGACCTACCATTCCACTGAAACTAACTCTCAAGGTTACCAGGGACTTCCAAATCCACGGGTCATTTCTTTTGCCAAAGCCATGGGTCATTTCTCTCCCTCTCTTTTAAAGTAAATTATTTAGCAAAATCTGATAGAGGGAACTGCTTCCTTTTTCTTGATCACTTTCTTCTGGCTCTTTATGTGACACTTCCCTTGTTTTCCTCTCACCACTGGCCACTCTACCTATTCTTTGCTGAACCTCTGGCCACTGGAGTGCCCTCGGTCTCTTCCCTTCCTTCTTTATCCCTTCTCCCTAGGAATTCCATGGCTTCAGATAACAGGGATATGTGCCAGTGACACTTAAATTTATATATTTAGCCCAAACTTTCTATTTCCCTCTGGATTTGTGTATTCAGCTGTTGACTTGACGTTTCACTTGAATGTCTAGTGGATACTTGTAACACAGTCAAAGAAAAATGCTTGTTTTTCTCCCAGCTTAGTTTCCTTCATTGCCCCCATTCAAAATGACACTGCCATCTGCTCAGCTGCTCGAAACCCAAGCCCAGAATCATCCTTCATTATTTTTTTTCTGGTTTCCCCATGTCAAATGCATTGGAGAGTACTGGGAGCTCGACCTACAAACTGTGTCTCGAGCCTACCTGTTGATGGTCTTCTCCTACGGCCATCCCAACATCTGCTGCACTTCTCCTGCCTCAGTTCCAACCACTTTCCCCTCTTTCACACCACCTCCTAGCTTCCTGGGCCACCTCTGTGTTCTTCAAAGAGCCACATTCATTTCTACCTTCTGGATCTCTTCTTTCCTTTGTCTGGAATGCTCTTCTCTCAGATCTCGGCACAGTCAGTTCCCTTCTTGTCTCTAAGGCCTTGGTTCAGAAGGGACTTTCCACCTAAGTAACCACCCCCCCCCCCCATGCATGTCACTTTCTATCCCAAGACCCACTTTGATTTCTTCCTATGACTAAGCAATGATCTGAAATAATAAGTTTTGTTTTCTTTAGTAACGTTGTCTCCTCTGTCTGGACAAACGCAGATACTTGCCTCCCGTGATCACTTAACTTACCCAGGAAAGTGCCTGGCACTTATTTGCAACTGATATGTCTCTGTTGGATAAATGAACATAGGTTTTAGAAAAACCACTCTGAGGAGAATTTGAAAAATTGCCTCGAAGGGAAGAGATCCATGCCTTAGAAAGTCCTCTCTGGCTGGAATGTGCAGTGGGTATTGGACTTGGAAACTTCAGAGTCTCTTGGAACAACAAACCTTATAGGATGTTAGGTGAGGTGAATTTAGTATGATTCAGCCCAGAAATGACTTAGGAGATTTCTTCATTGGTTTCCACAGGCGGGCTTTCTTTTTGTGTGCTGTTGCCTTTAAGTCGAATAGTGAAAATGTGGCCAAAATAGCTTTCTGTATTTGGGTTGCGGACACCACAAGTGTGTGAAAGTGGAATTAGATACTTTTCCCGTGGCAGCTCCTGACCCACATGGACAATCACTGCGGGGACAGAACCATTCTCTGAGCGCGTCCTCTGGCAGGGAAGAAGTGAGGGGCATGAGCCTGCTGTGGGGGAGTTCTTTGCTCCACGAGTCAGAGGTCCTCTTGGCTGGCCTAGTGGTGGATAATGTGGGACAATTCTTTTCTTTCCACCTCTTCATTACTGCACAAAAGAGCACACAGATCTTCACAGAAAAGGGGTTAGCCAGGCTCCGTAACTCTAGGATTCTTCTTTCTCTCTTTACCCCAGAGCCTGAGTTCTCTCGCATTCTTTTCAAAGCACAGTGGAAACAGAAAGGATGCTTAGAAAAGTGGATAAAAAGAAAACAGAATAGAAATCTCCTAAACCTGCCAAATTCTTTCCCCCCGAATCCCATGTCATGCACAATTTATATTCAGTAGAAAATTTTTTGCAAGACAAATAAAAAAACCCCCATCCCAATGGCAATTATCCCCTTTCCTTATTATTATTATTTTTAAAATAGACTTCATGGAATGATTTAAATTCTCGGGGCTGCTCTTCCATTGTGCAGACTGAGAAATTGTAAACCTCGTAATTGGGAGAGCTGGGAGATCTGAGAGAGAGTGGGAAAACCAGACTTGAGGAGCTGGCAGAGTCCCCACAGACCCACATGGAAGCTGAGTTTTGCCAGTCTGCACGGACAGTCCCTTCTGAAAGGCATATGATGCTCTACTTGGCAACACCACATCGTAGAAAAGTGTGGAATTAGAAGACAGGAAGGCAGGACTGCCGTCCTCACTCCCCGGGTGACCTTGGGCTAGCTGTTGAGGATCTCTGAGGCCAGGCTGCCTTGGGCTGCTGTGGGAGCCATGCTACCTTTCTACTCTGTGTACACTGTGGTTCTGAGAATTTCATGCATCTGTGAGAGTGCTCAGGAAATGGGGAAGACCTCTGTGGCTCTTAGTCATTATATCCTGGTTTGTCAAATCAAAGTCGTAATCGCAAATGGATAAATCTACTCACAGTGAGTGTTCATTCATTAGATAGGAGGATTGATGAGGAGCTGGGATTCTGGATTCAGACCAGAAGACAGAAAGAAACTCACTCTTGGTATTTTAGAGCCTATCCAACTTAATAGGGATGAATTTGTACATTTAGTATAGAGCTTCGGTATTACCTAGGGCTACAAATGTGGCTCTTAAAGTTCGGTGAGAAAAGATGGTTTTATCCATGCAGCATTTACTCAGTAAATTATTTTTGGGTGCAGGCAAAGTGTTCATAATGGTGCTTGGCACATAGCAAGTGTTCAATAAATTCCCTCTGTTATTATTATTGTTGCGATCTTAGGCTGAGCTCTGGGGCTACAAATAGGCAAAGCCATGGTCTCTGCCCCGGAGGAACTCTTGAGTCTAGTAGGGGAGACAGATTTGTGAGTTGAAAACTACAAGAAAATAAAGCTCTTGGGGACAAAGACTGACTAGAGGTAGCCCATCTGTATTTGAATTCTGCTCCATTATTTATTAGCTGTGTGAACTTGGGGAAAGTGACTTAACATTTTTTTCCCTCGTCCATAAAGTGGGAGAATGATAGCATTGATGTTAAGGGATCACTGAGTGAGTGAAATGATGTAATTATTCATCCACTTACTTATAAAAGGTTTGTTGAGTGTCATGGTTGGCAGAATGATGACCCCTCTGCCCATGGCCTGATCCCCAGAACCTGTGAGTATATTAGGTTACTCGAAAAAGAGGACTCAAAACTGTAGATGGAATTAAGGTTACTAATCAGCTGACCTTAAAATAGGATGATTAACCTGGATTAATGGTCTGGGCCCAGTGTAGTCACAAAAGTCCTCAAAAGAGGAAGAGGGAGGCAGGAGAGGAGTCAGAATCAGAGAGAGATTTTTTAGAGAGAGATGCTTCACTGCTGGCTTTGCAGATGGAGAAACAAGGCCATGGACGAAGGAACACAAGTGGCCTCTAGAAATTGGAAAAACAAGGAAACGTATCTTCCCCCAGAGCCTTCAGAAGGAATACAGCCCAGCCTACTCCTTGGTTTTAGCCTAGTGAGATCCATTTCAAACTTGTGACCTCCAGAGCTGCACAATAATAAATCTGGGCTGTTTAAGCCACTAAATTTATGATAATTTATTACAGCAGCCATAGGAAACTGATGCAGATATCTACCATGAACCACCAGACTCCATTCTAGATGCTGGGCTAAGCAGTCGGACGCACACATAGCTACCCATTTGTGTGCTCGTATGTGCCCCGGTCTTCTGGAACTTAACTTCTAGGACGATAAACAGGTAAATATGTGTCAGAGCCTGATAAATGCTATGAAGAAAAATTCAAGCAGGGTGAGGGAGCTGGAGAACAAAGGGGGAAGTTTTTTTCAAAGGAGTGGTCAGAAGACCTTTGCAGATGGCATTTGAGCAGAAACATGGATGAGATAAGGACTTAACCCACACAGGTATTCATGGGGAAGGACAACCTGGAGTGAGAACTCCTTTCAGAGGGCCGTTCCTATGAGGAATGCAGCTATGAGGGAGTGCTATGAGCCTTCAGCATGTGGGGGACTGAACACCACAGTTCCCAAGAGGGGTCTGACTATGCATCACAGCACCCACCACAGGGGCTGTTGTACCAGTGTGTTCAAGGGTTACAATAATTTGTATGAGGTGCTTACAGAAAAGAAAGCAAGAAATACTCATTTCAAAGTAGTATAAAATAAATAAATAAATAAATAAATAAATAAATAAATAAATAAAACAAAGAAAGAAAGAAAGATAGAGAAAGAAAGCAAGCTCACAGATTTGCAAATGGATTTGCTAGAAAGGGAAAAAGAGATGTCAAGGCTGACCCTAAGCAGTAGAATGGGGTTACCCCTTGCTGAAATGGGGAAGACTGGACAATGGCCAAGTTTTGGAGAGAATAATCAAGAGTTTAGTTTTAGGCATATTAAAATCAAGATGCTTTAGCCTCTTTAAGTAGGGAGATGTTGAGTTCGAAGGAGAGATCAACGTTGGAGATGTCATTTGGAGAGACATGCATGGAACTGATCTTAATCACTTTAGGGAGTGGATCCAAAGTAGAGATCCAAGATTGAGTCCCGGGGCACTCCATCAATGAAAGACTGGGATGAAAGTGGGTTCCTGCAAAAGCACAGGACCTGGCATGTGATAAGTGCCCAGGAGAGGGTAGCTAGCTTCTATGGACTGAATAGTAGTCCTCTAAAATTCATATGTTAAAAAAAGTCCTAACCCACAATGTGACTGTATTTGGAGATACAGGTTATTGGAGGTAATTAAAAATAAATGTGGTCATAAGGGTGGGGTCCTGATCTAATAGGATTGGTGACCTTATAGGACTCATGACATGTAAGCAAGCTAGGAAGAGAGCTCTCACCAGCAAAGAATTGGCTGACACCTTGATCTTGGATTTCCATCTCTGGAACTATGAGAAGATGCATTTCCTTTGTTTAAGGCTCCCTCCCTGCCCCCCAAGTCTATTGTACTGTGTTAGGGCAGGAGGAGTTGGCTAAGACATTAGCCAAGGAAGGGTGACAAAAGGCAGGGGTGACTTAGGCTATAAAGAACTAAGAAAGCTGGGAGGACATGATTTGTCCCCAACTTTCTGACCTACCCAATCCATGTCCCTCTCTGGGCCTCCGTCTCTTCCTTTGCAAAGTAGGGGCATCATTCAGTTCTTATATTCCATAAACTCTCTTTTAGGAATGGGATTGTTAGGAAACATGAACTAAACAAATATTTCATAATTCTATTCTTTATCATGGTAAAGTTTATATAACATATAATTGACTATTTTAACCACTACCCCTCTCCAGGACTTCTCATCTTTCCAGCTGGAACTGTGTTCCCATTAAATCATCACTTCCCTCCCTTCCTCCCAGCCCTTGACTCCACCGCTCCACTTCCTGTCTCTGTGAATTCAACGACTCTAGGTAACTTGTACGAGGGGACACCTACAAGTGTCTTTGCCTCTGTGTCTGGCTCCCGTCACTTAGTGTGATGTCTTCATTTCCTCCGTGTGGTAGCGTAGGTCACGATTTCATTCCTTTTTGAGCCTCAATAATGTGAGTCATGTGGATCAGAAATCACAAGACCTGTGTCCAAATTCTAATTCTTCTACTTATGAGCTCATGTGACCTTGAGTGTGCCCTCAGCTTTCTCATTTCCTCATCCTTCAATAGTGAAAATAGTACCTACCTCACAGACGTGTTGGGTGGAGAATTGGACATAATGGATGTGAAACCTCTTTAAAAAGATGATGATGCCCTGGCTATTTTTAGCCATAAAGAGGCCACTAGTTTGGCTGCCAGGGGTTGATCCTTCTCTCTTGGCCACCCTAGTGAGATCTTTCCAAGCAATTCTTTGGCCGAGCTGCAGAGATGATCCAATTCACTTATCACGACCGTCAAATAAATGGACTTGGTTGTCTTCCTGTCAGCCTCTCCATGTGTCATGTCAGCACAGTCGAAGATAAGGAGCCTCTGTCTCCGTCCCAGACGCTCTGGACCTGGGTGCTTCCATCATATGCCAGGGAAAGTACAAGCCCGAGGGCTGGAGAAAATCGTCTTCCCTTTGGCTTTTTTTGTGAGATTCTAAAGCAACATCAGGCTCCCTGTTTCTGGGCCTGACTCCGGGAGGTCAATCTACCAGTTGGTGGGAGGTGAATTTGTGGGAGGTGACATAGCAGCATGGTCTCAGAGTCTAGGGCCTGAGGTCCAGGCTGGGTCTCTTGTAGAGGCACTTTGAGACGGGGAGGGAGGCACTTCCCCAATCTAGGCTGGTCTCCCTCTTCTGTGTGTTGAGGGGTGGGACTCGATGGCCTCCGAGGTCTGGCTCTGGCCTTCTGTGAATCATGAATTATTTAAGAATGGAATTCCACTTTCTGCCAATGACTCAATCTTTCCTTCACCCCCACTTTCCACGCACTCCCCGTGTCCCCAAGAGCTGCCCATTTCAAGTTCAGCTTTAAACGTGATCCTTACCCCTAGCACTGAGCTTATTGCTTCCCTCCTTCCTCTTCATTTTGACTCTTTTCTGGTCCAATTTTCTGTCATCTGAAGGTGCTGGCTTTAGAAACCTCTGGTTTCCTAATACAGCTGAAAGATTAATGGCAGGCTATAGCTTCAGTTCTCGTTCTGCTTGCATTTCAGGAGAAGAGCAATACTCCAGCTTCAGAAGAATGGCCCTCTCACAGTAGAGTCTAGACTCAGAGTGGGGAGGTAGGCTCAAAAAGTAGGGGGCCACATTATGTAGGCTTCCAAAGAGAAGCTAAGATTTGGATTCTATCCAATGGCTGCAGGGAGCCTCTGAGGGTTGTGAAGCTGTATCTGAGCTGTATCTTCTGGAGATCATTCAGGCAGCTTTTGGAAGACTAGATTAATGTGGAAGAAAGCAGAGGTGGGCAGGGGAGGGAATCCAGCTTCTAGGTGAGAGAGAAGGAGGAGGGTGGCGGCAGAGATGGAAGGGAAGAACCTGGTCTGAGAGGTCAGAGAAGAATAGACTGGACTTGGCCCGGGAGATGCAGGGATGAGAGGGAAGAGTTGAGAATGACTCTGAAAAGTGTCTAGCCGGAGAGGCTGAGGCAGAGTTTGGTCTGGGGTCAATAGGAAAACGGCTGCCCTGCCATTCTCCGTCAGCCCACTGGGCTACAGCCATGGCCACATCCACTCCTGCCCCATTTTAGCTTACCTGTCTCGCGCATGAGGGTATCCCCGGCACAGGGAAATGGGGTTTGGCTCACAGCAGGTGCCTAGGAATTCCAAGAGTTTAATGAACTGTAAGGAAGGATGGATGGATTGATAGGAGTGGGAAGGATAAAGACTCGAGTCCGCTGTGGCAGGTTATTTCCAAAGATGGCCTCACCAGAGTCTCCCATCTTCCAGGCCTTTCCTGATGAGATTTGCTGCTCCCTCTCAGCAGGTGGAGTCTGTTTCCTCTCTCTGGAACCTGGGTTGGTCCATGACTCACTTTGACCCTTGGAATGCTGCTGCTGCATGGCTTGGGAGCCTAGGCTCTAAGAATCCTTGTGGCTTTCATTTCGCAGTCTTGCCGTGCTTCCTCTCCAAAAGGTGTGGCAAGACCATCAGGCCAGAAAAGGCCAAGGCCCTGTGGAGAGAAAGGGAGCCCTGCCCCCAACAGATCTGCCAGCTGGGTGTGGGTGCCAGTAATCCCAGGCAGCAAGAGCCCTCCAGCCATGCGACAGAGTTGTAAAACAGTGCATTGTTTTCAACAGCTAAGTTTCTTTCTCCACTTTGGGCTGTGAGTTTAAGAACTGGTGGGCATCCAGATGGAAATGCAACAGCAGGAATTGAATATATATATGTATATGTGTATATATGTATATGTATATATATGTATATGTATATACATGTATATGTTTATACATATGTGCATATATATACACATTCATTTCTGCAGAAACTGGTTTGATGACCTGTGTATCTTGTATATATGCCTTTAATGGGAGTCAGAAAAGAAGTTCTTCTGTTTTTTGCTTGGACTGTAAAGAAAATTTTAACAATCCTGTGCTTTCCTACTCCTACTCTGAAAGTTTTTCATATGAATGAACGGGGGAGGTACAGCCAAATAAAGGAAGGGCTTCCTACTGGGTGTGGTTTGAGACCCTGCCTGCCCTGCTGGAAGCTTCTGTCCCGCAGCACAGCGTTCTAGTCCTGGATGCCCCTCTTCTGCCTGCCTGTCACTTCTTGGACTGAGAGTTAAGACAGTAGCTGCAGAAGCAGCAATTGCAGGCAGCCCTAGCATGAGTAAACATGCATCTGGTGTTTTCGCCTTAGAAAGCAGTTTTTCCCAACGTCCTTTCATTTAATCCTCATGGGAACTCTATGGCACAGGTTCTGATTTTTTTCTTCTTTCTTTTCTTTTTTTCTTTTTTTTTAAATGGAGTAACAGAGGTGCACACTGAGTCCACACAGTGCATAGGTAACAGTGAGGAGGTACCCAGCAGACTCTCAAGTCCTGGGTCAGCAGGCTTTCCCAACCACCACCCTCAGTCTGCAGTCCAATGGAACATTCTATGAGCTTCTTGGAAACTATTTACATAACAAAGAGAACAACCTTGGTCTTGAAACCCATTCATTGTCTGTCACAGGAGACAGGGAGATATCATCTTTGGGCAAGGTCTTCACCCATCTTGTAATTTAAGTAAAACCTTCATGCTAATTTCCTCTCCCTTCTACTGTTAGTCCTGGCTCCTGGGAAAGGAAAGGAAGTGCTTTCACACTTTATAGACAACCTTGGCTTCAATCACATCATTTGCTCCATTTTTTCTTTCCCCTACAAAATATGAAAAAGCAGAAGTAAAGGCTTTGCTGTTTCTCTTTAAAGGAAGAAGATAATAGTTGTTTTGCACATTTTAATTTAGCATATTTAAAAAGATTGAGAGTTGATGTTTTTTAATTGCAGGATTTATTTTGGATAAGAATTAATGTGGGATGAGCTAAGAATACTTCTTTTCTTTTTTTCGTTTTTCTTTTTGAGTGTAGGGAGACAAGAGGAAGGCTTGGGAGATCTGTTTGCAAACCTCCAGCAACCTTCCTGATCTCCCTGAGACCAGCCACATGCTGCCTGAGACTCTGACCCACTCTGGCATCATGGACACAGTTAGAATATCTGATTAGGGGTGGGGTGAGGGTGTCTTCTGACCAGATCTCTTAGCTCTGCAATTTTCTATCACAGAAGAAAGGCCACACCTGACTCTCCTTTCCCTGGTTAGTGTCCCACTCATTTCTTGATTAATGCAAGCTGCTTCCAACTTCTGCCTTCCGCACCCCTCTCCACTGTGCTCCTAGGTCCCTGCTTCATGCTGAGCCACTCCCCACTCCCCTTGCTCATTCCTGAGATCTGGATTGCCCTACGGGACATGCCCAGTGGAAGCTACTGATTCTTCCATTTTCCATTTACCATGGAGCCAGGAAAGGAGTTGACATTTTCTTGGATCTCCACTTCTGTTTACAGACATTACACTGTCACCCAAGTTAAAAATTGCAATGTATTTTGAGTTTTATTCTATTTGGCTATATAATCCATTATCTTTTCTATATCACTGTCATGCACTAGCCTTCCAGGCACTGTAGTTCATTTATTGAAGACTCTAGCACCTGACTCATGACTTTTCTATCTCAACTCCTGCCATCATCATCCTAGGACATTTCCATGACAAGAATTGGACCATCCCACATCCTAGTCTCATAATTCTGGAGCTCCTTCTTTCTGGAGACCATTACCTTGCCTCAAGTTCAGCCACATACTTCAGGACCATCTCCTGGAAGAGTTTCCCTTGTGAAGTCTTCAAGTCCCTTGTAGTAGCCCTATGCTTTGCTTTGTCTAGGCTCCTTGGACCCTTAATTTTCTCTCCATAAGTTGGCACTCTCCCAACCTTTATTTCTCTTTTTCCCCCTCTTTAGAGTCCATGATTGATTACCTTTTCCTTCTTAGCAACTCTCTGAACATTTACCACCGTCCTTGAGTTCCACACACAACCCCGCATCCCATACCCTACATTTCCAGCAGAATGTCATGTTTTCTCCTGCACTGAGAAAATTGATCCTTTTTGTATCAGTCGATCTCTCTCAACTTACAGCAGCTTCCCATTCATTGCCTCTTTTCCCCTCTGCCTCAGAGGATATGTATCCTTGATGCTACTTTCTCTTCCTGCACCTTGTTCTACCAGTCATCAACTCTCTATGAGACCTTTTTCCTTCTACGAAATCCTTTCCCTCAGGATTTAAAAAATGGTCATGTTTTTCCCCATCTAAACCAACCAACCAGCCAACCAACCAGCCACCAACCAGCCACCAACCAGCCACCAGCCCATCCACCCTAATTGCCTCCATCCCATATTTACCTCTAACTCAGTTGGATCTTATCCAACTATCTCAAAAGAGTGGCCTACACTTACTACCTCTAGTTTCCCATCCACCCATTCACTCCCCACCCTGCTTCAGTCTGCTTCTTGCACCAGTCCTTCCACTAAAATACCTGTTCACTAAAATTAATAGTAAGTTTCTAACTGTTAAATCCAATAGGTATTTTTCCAGTCCTTATCTTATTGAACTACTTTCTAGTATTGAATACTGTTAATCATTCTTTTCCTTCTTGAGACACTGGGTTTTCTTACATCCTGGATATGCATCCTTCTGATTTTCATAGTAGCTGGAAAGTCTTTCTCTGGTTTTTCATGGCTTCTCTTCCTCTTAAATATTGGAAGCTGCTGGAGTTGTCCACTATCTCACACCCTCCCTAAATGAGCTCTTTCACCCTTATGATTTCTGTTTTTAACATCTAGAAGTTACTAACTCCAAAGTACTTTTTCTTCATTCATATCTCCCCTGAGTCATGAATTTAGCTATCTTCTAGATAGCTCTAGGTGACCCTTCATACATACATAGCATGCTCCCAAACCAGTTCCTCCTCCTAAATTCTACAATTGATTCATCTTGCCTAGGCACCAGGTTAAAACTTGGAAGTCACCCTTAACATCTCTTTCTCCTTTGCCAGCTACATCGTATCAATAGGCATATCCTGCCAAATTAAAGCTTCCCTTTTCTTTTTGTCCTGGATTGGTGCAGTGACCTTCATATAGGGCTCCCTGCTTCCATTCCTGTGCACTTCTGGTCAATCCTCATGCCATAGTCAGCACAATCTAATGAAATATAAATCTGACCAGCCAAGTCCATGCTTCAAGCATTTAAACAGGCAGTATGTCCAGGGGAATGTCCAGGCTCTTCCCATACAAGGGCTTCCTTGATTTAACATCTATAGACGTCTTCAGCCTCATCAATCAGCCCTCTCTGCCTGATCCTTTCTGCGTAACATTTAGCTGCTCAGAGTCCATACCTGATACACCCCAACCAGGCAGGTCTTAATGCCTTTGCTTCTGTTCTTCCCTTGCCTGGAATTTCTCATCATTCTCCACCTCTTCTTTACTGGCTGAACCGCACGCATTTCTTAAGACTAACTCACAAGTCCTTCCTACACCCCTTTCCTCAGAGTTTCCTTAACACCTTGTGCAAACTTCCTTCAAGTTGCTTTATACTATCTTCTATGTATATCCTAAGCTTCTTGAGGTCTCATTCAATGTTCTGTCCCTCTTGCCCAGTCCAGTGCCAGATATCTAGAAGGTGCTTGGAAAAAGCTTTGGATGTGGAATTAAGAGCCAAGGTTCAAATTCTTTCTTTTCCATCCATTTTCCCTATGATATAGATAAATCACCTTCCTCCTCTGAGTCATGCTTTCTTACCTACAATTAGTCCATTTACTTTTAAGGAAAAACTGAGGATCAAATGAGATTACATAAATATTCCTTGTAAACTGCAAAGTACTATGAAAATGTTTTATTATATAGGATATGCAGAAACACACAGAGAAAAAAAAGAAATATAACATTATGGATCCTGTACAAATTTTAATGAGACTTCATATTCATTCAAAAATCTGCACAAGCCTTTTTATATCATTATGGTTGTCTGCAAAGTGTAGTGAGGGATTATTTCTTTGTTTTAAAAACCTAGTCAATGTGCCCAGAGGCGCTAGAACTGGGCTTGTGAAAATAATTAGCTGATACTACTTAATAGCTGTGACAAGAGAACTAATCCAGTTTCAACATTAGAAGCACACAGATCTATGGAAAATCCTAAGGAATTTATGGCAGTGCATCGTCTGTCCTCTGTGCCTTCAGACTGCCCTTCTACCCAGCTCTTCCAACAGGGACACTTTACCAACTTTTTAGTTCCTTGTGAAAATCAAGCCATGATTCAGATGAGATTTCACAAGCCAAACCTGATTTACCTTAAGTGAATACATGTCATTTATCCAATTCTTTCTCTATTGCTTGGCAAGAGCGGAGGAGAAACAGTTCCACTCTGAAAGGAAACTCCCAGTTCAGATAAATGGAATTAGAAATAAATGAACGAGCAGTGAATGAGAGTGACCTGCTTTAATGAGTCAAATCTTTATAGAAAATTGGAGCTGGCTGCCACAAATTTTATCCTGGGAATTCAAAAGGCATGTGAAAAAAAAGAAACAAACATAAAATAATTAGGAATGTATACAGTGCAAGAAATAATAAAATATGATTTGGGAAAAAAAAAGAAAAAAAAGAAAATTGGAGCTGGAAAACTCTTAGTTCCAGATTGTACAACAAAACCCTCCAAGGAACTAAAAGCATCAGGCGAGAGGAGCATGCACACTTCTTCATAAGGAAGAAGGGGCAGTGCAAGGGCTCCCAGGACAGGGGAAGTTGTATGGGAGAGGGCAGAGGCCCGTACCTGGGTTTTGGAGGTGAAGACCTGGCTCTGCCACCTACTGATTAGATGGCCTTTAGCAGGTTATTTCATCTGTTTGGACTTGTTTCCTCATATTTCACATGAAGATCAATCTTTAGACATATCTCACTAAGTAACAGAGAGAGAGAGAGAGAGAGAGAGAGAGAGAGAACCTGGGCTATATTCAATAAATAGTAGATATTATTTTAATTAAATTTATTTGTTAAATTTTAGTTAAATTTTTAGTTAAATTTTAGTTAAATTTAGTTAAATTTTAATTAAATTTATTTGTTAAATTTTAGTTAAATTTATTTGAAAGGAAAATGCAGGGAAATTAAAAAAAAATGATTGGGAAGACAAGTTGGGGCCATATTAAGCAGCTCTTCAATTCCAGGTTACAAAATTTAGATTTTGTTTAGACAAGGGGGAGCCTCTAAAGGTTTTGAACAGCGGTGTGACACAATGACAGATGTGATTTTTGAAACTGATCTGGAAGTGTCGTATGGAGGGAGCTTGAAGGGAAATATCAGAAGGGAGAACCGGTTAGGAAGCTATCATTTGGTCCAGTGAGACTTGATAAAGTCTGACCTAGGGCAATGGTAATGGGTTTAAAGAAGAGGAGGTCATTGGGATAGAACTGGCAAGACATTGTTAAGGACGGTTCCTGTGTGTTCCTGCCTTTGTGGCCAGGAGGATGGTAGTGCTCATTACTTCTTCAAAGAAGAGCCAACAGTCATTTGGGTATTGTAACTCTCTGAACATTCAGTCTGGGATCAAGTTTTGGAAAACTTCACTGAACTCTTGGTTCTTATTTCAAGAGAGTTTATGTCTGATTTTCTTAAAAGAGTGCAGTCAGTAGGAATGTAGGATTCACCAACAGCAAACCTAGCTGGAAGGCATCTCTTCTATGAATTGACTCCTTAGGACTTCCCAGCCCACTGCGGTGCTACCCAGGTTAGCCACATTTGTCTGCTACCAGGAAGGTGTTTCAATCCAGGCGAGATCCCAGGCCAACCCCTCTGGCTCTTCCTAGAATGTCTGTCTGTATTCTCCTCCCCGCCCAAACTGGCTGAAAACATGAGCACATCTGATCCTAGTACAACCATGTTGAACAGTCTGTTCCTTCATTCTCCTTATCAAAGAACTCAGCCTCCCCAGGGAAAGCCATGCTGAGACCAGTATCACATCCACCTTATCTGTGTTGTACTATTCTGTCCTTCTTTAAACTCTCCATCTGTTCTCCTAATACTGAGGTGAGGCTTAATGGTCTGTAATCCCCAAGTTCCCAGTGATGCCTCTGAAAAAGACTGGGCCCCACATTAACAGCCTCCCAGTTTTTGGCAACAGTGTCTTTCATTACCTCGTTCTTTATGGACCATTACTTACTTCACATCTATCCAAATTCCAGACAAGGGGGTGAGGATCCCACTGTCCTTGCTGGTCAAGGGCCAGCTGATCCTTACTCAGTTCCCAAGGATATATTTTTTTGAAAGAAGCTTTAATGTATTAATTAATTTATTTTAAAATATGAATTTAGCTTTATTGTGTATAAATTATTGAACTAGGCAGTGCTGGAGGCCTCCTTAAGGTGAAAGAGACATATAGGGTTTTTAAAAAATTAACATATAATGTATTATTTGTTTCAGGGGTACAGGTCTGTGACTCATCAGTCTTACACAATTCATAGCACTCACCATAGCACATACCATCCCCAATGTCCATAACCCAGCCACTCCACCCCTTCCCCTCCCCTCCACCAACCCTCAGTTTGTTTCCTGAGATGAAGAGTCTCTTATGGTTTGTCTCCCTCTCTGGTTTCTTCTTGTATCATTTTTTCCTTCCTTCCCTTATGATCCTCTGCCTTGTTTCTCAAATTCCACATATGAGTGAGATCATGTGATAACTATCTTGCTCTGATTGATTTATTTTGCTTAGCATAATACCCTCTAGTTCCATCCACGTTGTTGCAAATGGCAAGATTTTGATTTTTTATGGCTGTATAATATTCCTCTGTGTGTGTGTGTGTGTGTGTGTGTGTGTGTGTGTGATCACATCTTTTTTATCCATTCATCTGTTGATGGACATCTGGGCTCTTCCCATAGTTTGGCTATTGTGTACATTGCTGCTATAAACATTGGGGTGCATGTGCCCCTTCGGATCACTTGTATCTTTGGATTATTTGTATCTTTAGGGTAAATACCTAGTAGTATAATTGCTGGTTGTAGAATAGCTCTATTTTCAACTTTTTAAGGAAGCTCCACTTTTACAGGAGGCTGCACCAGCTTGCATTCCCACCAACAATGTAGGAGGGTTCTCCTTTCTCCACATCCTCTCCAACATCTGTCATTTCCTGAATGGTTAATTTTAGCCATTCTGACTGGTGTGAGGTGGTATCTCACTGTGGTCTTGATTGTATTTCTCTAATACCGAGTGATGTTGAGCACTTTTTCATATGTCTGTTGGCCATTTGGATGTCTTCTTTGCAGAAATGTCTGTTCATGTCTTCTGCCTATTTCTTGATTGGATTATTTATTCTTTGGGTGTTGAGTTTGATAAGTTCTTTATAGATTTTGGGTACTAGCCCTTTATTTGATATGTCATTTGAAAATATCTTCTGCCATTCTTTTTGTTGTCTTTTGGTTTTATTGACTGCTATGCAAAAGCTTTTTATCTTGATGAAGTCCCAATAGTTCATTTTTGCCCTTCCTTCCCTTGCCTTTGGTGATGTTTCAAGGAAGAAGTTGCTGAATTGAGGTCAAAGAGGTTGCTGCTTGTGTTCTTCTCGAGGATTTTGATGGATTCCTGTCTCATATTTAAGTCTCATTCATTTTGTGTCTAATTTTGGGTGTGCTGTAAGGAAATGGTCCAGTTTCATTCTTCTGATGTGGTTGTTCGATTTTACCAACACCGTTTGTTGAAGAGACTATCTTTTTTTCTATTGGACATTCTTTCCTGCTTTGGCGAAGATTAGTTGACCATAGAGTTGAGGGTCCATTTCTAGGCTCTCTATTCTGTTCCACTGATCTATGTCTGTTTTTGTGCCAGTACCGTACTGTCTTGATGATGACAGCTTTGTAATAGAGTTTGAAGTCTGGAATTGTGATGTCACCAACTTTGCTTTTCTTTTTCAACATTCCTCTGGCTATTCAAGGTCTTTTCTGGTTCCATATAAATCTTAGGAATATTTTTTTCCATTTCTGTGAAAAAGGTTGATGATTTTTGATAGAGCTTGCATTGAATGTGTAGATTGTTATAGGTAGCACAGACATTTTCACAATATATTGTTCTTCCAATCCATAAGCATGGTATGTTTTTCCATTTCTTTGTGTCTTCTTCAATTTCCTTTATAGGTGTTTTATAGTTTTTTGAGTACGGATTCTTTGCCTCTTTGGTTAGATTTATTCCTAGCTATCTTATGGTTTTGGGTACAATTGTAAATGGGATCAACTCTTTAATTTCTCTTTCTTCTGTCTTGTTGGTGTATAGAAATGCAATGTCTATACATTTCTGTGCATTGATTTTATATCCTGCCACTTTACTGAATTCCTGTTCTAGCAATTTTTGGGTGGAGTCTTGGGTTTTCCACATAGAATATCATGTTACCTGCAAAGAGTGAGCATTTGACTTCTTCTTTGCCAGTTCAGATTCTTTTATTTCTTTTTGTTGTCTGATTGCTGAAGCTAAGTCTTCTAGTACTATGTTGAATAGCAGTGGTGATAGCCACTGCTGTGGACAGCCCTGCTGTGTTCCTGACCTTGGGGGAAAAGCTCTCAGTTTTTCCCTATTGAGAATGATATTCACTGTGGGTTTTTCATAGACAGCTTTGATAATATTGAGGTATGTACACTCTATCCCTACACTGTGAAGAGTTTTGATCAAGAAAAGATGCTGTACTTTGTCAAATGCTTTTTCAGCATCTATTGAGAGTATCATATGGTTCTTGTTCTTTCTTTTATTGATGTATTGTATTACGTTGATTGATTTGCAGACATTAAACTAACCCTGCAGCCAGGAATAAATCCCACTTGGTCATGGTGAATAATCATTTTAATGTATGTTGGATCCTATTAGCTAGTATTTGGGTGAGAATTTTTGCATTCATGTTCATCAGGAATATTCGTCTGTAATTCTCCTTTTTGGTGGGGTCTTTGTCTGGTTTTGGGATCAATGTAATGCTGGCCTCATAAAATGAGTTTGGAAATTTTACTTCCATTCCTATTTTTGGAACAGTTTCAGGAGAATAGGTATTAATTCTTCTTGAAGTATTTGGTAGAATTCCCCTGAGAAGCCATCTGGCCCTGAGCTCTTGTTTGTCAGGAGATGTTTGATTACTGCTTCAATTTCCTTGCTGGTTATGGGTCTGTTCAGGTTTTCTATTTCTTCCTGGTTTAGTTTTGGTAGTTTCTACATCTCTAGGAATGCATCCATTTCTTCCAGATTGTCAAATTTGCTGGTGTTTAGTTGCTCATAATATGTTCTTATAATTGTTTGTATTTCATTGATGTTGGTTGTGATCTTTCTTTTTTTGTTCATGATTTTATTTATTTGGGTCCTTTCTCTTTTCTTTTTGTTAAGTCTGGCCAGAGGCTTATCAATCTTATTATTTCTTCCAAAGAACCAGCTCCTAGTTTTGTTGATCTGTTCTACTGTTCTTTTGGTTTCTACTTAATTGTTTACTGCTCTGATCTTTATTATTTTTCTTCTCCTACTGGGTTTAGACTTTATTTGTTTTTCTTTTTCCAGCTCCTTTAGGTGTAGGGTTAGGTTGTATATTTGAGACCTTTCTTGTTTCTTGAGAAAGGCTTGTATTGCTATATACTTTCCTCTTAGAACTGACTTTGCTACATCCCAAAGATTTTGAACAGTTGTATTTTCATTTTCATATGTTTCCATGAGTTTTTAAAATTCTCCTTTAAGTTTCTGGTTGACCCATTCATTCTTTAGTAGCATGCTCTTTAGCCTCCATGGATTCTAGTTCTTTTCAATTTTCCTCCTGTGATTGAGTTCGAGTTTCAAATCATTGTGGTCTGAAAATATACAGGGAATGATCCCAATCTTTTGGTACTGGTTGAGACCTGATTTCTGACCCAGGATGCGATCTATTTTGGAGAATGTTCCATGTGCACTAGAGAAGAGTGTGTATTCAGCTGCTTTGGGATGGAATATTCTGAATATATCTGAGAAGTCAATCTGGTCCAGTATGTTGTTTAAAGCCTTTATTTCCTTGTTGATCTTTTGCTTAGATGATCTTTTCCATTTCAGTGAGGGGGATGTTAAAGTGCCCTACTATTATTGTATTATTGTTGATGGGTTTCTTCAATTTTGTTAGCAGCCAAGTATATTTACAATTGTTAGATCTTCTTGTTGGATAGGCCCTTTAAGTAAGATATAGTGTCCTTCCTCATCTCTTATTCTAGTCTTTGGTTTAAAGTCTAATTTGTCTTATATAAGGATTGCCACCATAGCTTTCTTTTGATGCCCATAGCATGGTAAATGGTTTTCTATCCCCTCACTTTAAATATGGAAGTGGGGCACCTGGGTGGCTCAGTGGGTTAAGCCGCTGCCTTCGGCTCAGGTCATGATCTCAGGGTCCTGGGATCGAGTCCCGCATTGGGCTCTCTGCTCAGTAGGGAGCCTGCTTCCCTCTCTCTCTCTCTGCCTGCCTCTCCGTCTACTTGTGATTTCTCTCTGTCAAATAAATAAATAAACTCTTTAAAAAAAATATGGAAGTGTCTTTGGGTCTAAAATGAGTCTCTGGCAGACAGCATAAAACAAACAAACAAAATGATTCTTTTGTTTTGTGAGACCCATTGATGGGTCTCATTTTTGTTTGTTTGTTTTTTAATCTAATGTGATACCCTGTGTCTTTTTGATTGGGGCATGTAGCCCATTTACATTCAGGGTAACTATAGAAAGATATGAATTTAGTGCCATTGTATTGTCTGTAAGGTGACTGTTACTTTATATTGTCTGTTCCTTTCTGGTCTATGTTACTTTAAGGCTCTCTCTTTGCTTAGAGGGCCCCTTTCAATATTTCTCACAGGGCTGGTTTGACAATCAGAAATTCTTTTAGTTTTTGTTTGTCCTGGAAGCTTTTTATCTCTCCTTCTGTTTTCAATGACAGCCTAGCTGGATATAGTATCCTTGTCTGCATATTTTTCTCATTTAGTGCACTGAATATATCATGCCAGTCCTTTTTGGCCTGCCAAGTCTCTCTGCCAATCTAATGTTTCTACCATTGTAGGTTACAGACCACATGTCCCGAAGGGCTTTCAGGATTTTCCCTTTGTCTCTAAGATTTGTCAGTTTTACTATTAGATGTCAGGGTGTTGAATGATTTTTATTGATTTTGAAGGGGGTTCTCTGTGCCTCCTGGATTTTGATGCCTGTTTCCTTCCCCAAATTAGGGAAGTTCTCTATTGCTTCTGCCCCCCACTTCTTCTGGGATCCCAATTATTCTAATATTGTTTTGGCTTCTGGTATCACTTATCTCTTGAATTCTCCCCTTGTGATCCAGTAGTTATTTATCTCTCTTTTGCTCAGCTTCTTCATTCTCCATCATTTGGTCCTCTATATCACTGATTCTCTCTTCTGCCTCATTTATCCTAGCAATGAGAGCCTCCATTTTTTATTGCACCTCATTAATAGCCTTTTTGATTTTGACTTGGTTAGATTTTATTTCTCCAGAAAGGGATTCTCTAGTATCTTTTATGGTTTTTTCAAGACCAGCTAATATCTTTACAATCATCTTTACAATCATCCTTCTAAACTCTATTTCCAACATCTTACTAATGTCCCTGTTGATTAGGTCCCTGGCAGTCAGTATTGCCTCTTGTTCTTTTCTTGAGGTGAGCTTTTCTGTTTTGTCATTTTGTCTAGAGAAGAATAGATAAATGAGAGAACAAAATGTTAAAAGGGTAACAATGACCCCAGAAAAGTATACACTAAACAAATCAGAAGAGACCAGAAACCAGCAGGGGGAGTAGGGAGAAATAAAAAAAAAGAAGAATACGAAGGATATGATCAGATGGGTGAACAGAGCAGAGCCGCACACTAGATTCTGGGTGTATTTTGGTCCGTTAGATGAAACAGCCTCCCAAAATTTTAAAAGAAAAAAAAAACCATATATATATATATATATATATATATATATATATATATATATTCACACACACAAAAATAAGGGTAAATACAATGAAGGGATGGACTATGGCTGTAAAAATGAAGCTTATAAAGGATTTTAAATAAAGAATTGATAAGATAAGACATTGGTTGAGAAAAGAAGAAAAAAATTAAGAAAAAAAAGAGGGAGAGAATATGATCAAATGGGTGAATAGAACTAAACCATACACTAGATTTAGGGTATATTTTGGTCTGTTAAAAGAAACTGCATCCCAAAATTTTAAGGAAAGAAAAACTTACATATATACAGAAAACAAGATTAAATACAATGAAAGGATAGACTATGACTGTAAAAATGAAAACTAAAAAGATTTTTTAAAAAAGAATTGTTTGTTGAAAAAGGAAAGAAGAAAAATTTTTAAAAAGAAAAAGAAAAAATAAAGAAAAATTAAAAAATTAACTTTGAAAGACCAAAGAATCATGGGGAAAAAAGCCATGAATTCTATGTGCTATATTCTCCTAGCACTGGAGTTTTGCAGTTCTCATTGATTGTTAAACTTGGTCTTGGCTGGATGTTCTTTCTAATATTCTGGGGTAGGGGTCTATTGCAGTGATTCTCAAATGTCTTTGCCTGAGGTGGAACTGCACTGGGGCCAGGCTAAGTAATTTCTGTGTTAGCTTTCTGGACCTTTTGTTCCCTGAAGTCTTTCCCTACAGCTTTAGAGGATGAGAATGAAAATAGTGGTCTCCCAGTCACTGCCCAAGGAGCCACGAGCTCAGGGCCCCACTCCTCAGTGCACTCTCAGAGAAAAGCAGTCAATCACTCCCATCTCCCTGGTCTTTGGCTTTACTCAGTGTTCACCCAGCCTGTGACTGAGCATTTCTATCTCTGGCACAGGGCCTCATTTGGAGTTTCCAAACACAACAGATTCCTGTAGTGTGCACCTGTGCTGCTCCTCCTGGTGGAGGAAGGAGGGAGGCCTCCCTGGATCTGCCACTTGTGGGGTTCCTGCTAAAAGACTAGTGGTCGAACTATGCCACGGATCATGGTTTATAGCAGCCCTGAGCTGAGAGCCTCCTCTTTGGCTCCATCTTTGCCTCTGGCTTCCCCACTCTGATACTTTATACTTGGGAGCTCTGCCACACTCAGGCACCCCTAGTCTTTCTGTGACCGCGAGGGACCTGAGGGTTCCCCCCACCCCACCCACTTAGCCACCTGAGTGACATCCCTCAGCAAAGGAGACTTCTAAAATCTCTGATTTTGTGCTCCACTGCTCTATCATTTGCCAGGAGCCGACTGACAGAGGCTCCCTCCACCCCTTCCATGCCTCCCCTTGCAGTCTATCTTCTCAAATATTGCCACAGATTCATTTCTCTGCACATCCTACCTTCCAGAAAGTGGTCACTTTTCTGTTCATAGAATTGCTGCTTTTCTTTTCTTCAGAACTCCTGTTGAGTTTGTAGGTGTTCAGAATGGTCTGATAACTATCTAGCTGAGTTCCAGGGACCAGATGAAATTTAGGTCTCCTATTCCTCTGCCATCTTGCTCAGCCTCATTGAAAGAGACCTATAGTTTGTATTTCTGAATGAAGTTGGGATCCACTGGGGAGATTGACATGTACACAAATGAGCAGGTGAGGCTGTGTAGGGGTGGGCTCGAGGAGGAGGAGGAGAGTACAGAGTGAAGCAGAAGTTAAATCTGTGACTTCTCAGCTACAAGACTTAAATTTTATATTGAGGTTAGGGAACTCATAAACCCTTTCTCTGCAGAATGGCTGATAGTAGAATCCAAGAAGGCTCTGGGGACAGGTGGAGGGCTCCTTTCAGTGCCATCTCTAAGAGCTATGAAGTGTATAGAGTGTCTGTTTTGGCCAGAAGAGTGGCACAGAGGTCTGGTTGAAGGGACCGTTTTGTTTATGTGAAAACAACAAGTACATAAAAAAGCAGCCAAAATACCATCTTAAATGTTATATAAAGGAGATCAAGACAGTGTGCTGCATAAGTGATTATGGTTTTGGTTTAGATCTAGAACTGAAGTAGGGTTTCTGCTAATTACTTAATTAATTATTTGTACTGTTTTCAGACTAGGGATCTCATTAACACTCTAATGGAAAGATGCATTTCATGTAACATTCCCTGTGTGCAGAAATCACGTTAATTTATTGTGCATGTACTTTATACCTTCCCGTTTGACCATCATGCAGCAAAAGTCTTAGTTCAAAAAGTTGTGGGACTTGCTTTAGTTTCTCCCTAACCAGAGAATAGTCTTCTGGAAGTCAAGGACCATCTTGTGTCTCCAAAGGCCAGAAAAGAACTGAACGGAAGGTTGGAGATTGAGCTGTGGCAAGACCTTACAAGCTTTCCTCAGTTCTGTGCTTTTATTAGAGAACAGAATAGCCACCGATGTTGGGTAAACTGGATCAGCTGGGACCACACCCAAAGGAACATTTCTGATGCTGGAAACATTGCTAGAGCTCTAGGGTGCTGAGGGCAGATTCCAGCAAGATCAGAAATTCAGAAATTTTGGGGTTTATGCAAAAGGACAAAGAGTCAAGTCCACAGGTTCAGGGCTAGAGAGGGACAAAGCCAGAGGTAGGGTCCATGGATTCATAGCTGAGACTACAGATGTGTATTCTTCTTTGAAAGGATGTCTTCAGCCTCACAGCTATCAAGGGCAGGTCTTGAATCCCTGCCCTTATGGGAGTCTCAAGCAGTTAAAACATCTCTGAGACCTCCAGAGCAGAGACACACCTTTATTACTGTCCATATCCTTACTTAAACCAGGGATGGGTCTTTTAGTGGCACCTGAGGTTTGGTAATGGGAACAGTATCTGGTATACTGCGTTTCCAAGGCGGCAGTGTGGATTATGATAGAAACATCCTCTTGGGAATAGCTTTTCTTCTCCAAGGCAGGGTCAGGAAATGTGGCCTCCTATTAATTAAATTTAAGGTTTCTAATGTAACATTTAGGGGACACTGGTTTTTAATCCACAGAATGAGACAAAGCATGGCAGCAGTACCTGATGCCTGTGATGATCTTGGAGCATTGACAGTGTATGATATTAGTTTGGTGTAGGATATTGGAGAACATAAATTCTGTCTCGGCTCAGCCCCTTCTTTTCTTGACATATTTACAAAGATATACATTAACAAAGAACAAAGGCAAAGAAAGGCAAATTCACATTTTCTTGTTTGCTGGGACTGCGACCCAGTCCAGCACAGAGAACTTTGGCAGGCTGGACTGGAGTTATGTAGAACTCAAGAGCTTTAGCCAAGGGTCAATTTAACATGCTTGTTAACAAGGGCAAAAATACACAAAGAGAAAGAGATTCTTCTAGGTGCCAAGCTGGCTTAAACTCCCCAGGCAGTAGCCTCAGGATTATTGTTGTTCCATTTATCAGTTTTTTTATTTTATGTTTAATGCCTCTCCTGTCCTGAGTAAAAAATCTTTGCTGACTTCAAGTTCTCACAGATTTTCTCTTATCTTTTCCTCTAGGAGTTTTTTAGTTTCAGTTTTCTGTTTGTTCTATGATCTATTTCAGGTTAATTCTTGTGTATGATGTGAGGTAAGGGTATCTTTTCCCATATTGGTATCCAGTGATTCCTGATTGAAGAACGATTGCGCTTTCCCTATTGAATTACTTTCCCACCTTTGTCACATCTGTTCCGTTGATCCATTTGTCTATCTTTACACCAATACCACACTCTCTTGTTTACTATAGTTTTATAGTAAGTCTTGAAGTCAGGTGGGGTAAGTCCTCCAGCTTTTTGCTTCTTTTTCAAAACTGTTTTGGATATTCTAAATCATTTGCAATTTCATATACATTTTAGAATAAGTGTGTCAATTTCTACCAAAAAAGACTGCTGGGGTTTTGATAGGAATAACATTGAATCTATAAATAAATTTAGAGAAAACAGGTACTGTAATAAGATTGAGACTTGCAATTCATGAACATATGTATGTGTACCTTTAAATTTGTCTAGTTTTCTCAATTTATCACAGAAACATTTTGTCGTGTTCAGTGTAGAGGTCTTGCATAGATGTGTTCAATGTATTTTTAAATATCTTATTTCTTTATGTTACTGTATTGGTATTGTTTGATTTCATTGTCTAATTTTTCACTGATAGTCTTTAAAAATACAACTGACTTTATATAATTACCTTGTAACCTGTGACTTTGCTAAATTCACCTATTCTGTTTCTTGCAGATTTCTTAGGATTTTCTGCATACATAATTATGTTTTGTTTTATGTTACCTTTTTGTTTGTTTGTTTGTTTACTTTTACATAACTTTTAAAAGCAGCGATACTGCCAACTTAAAAAAGTGGACCAATTTTTGCCTTGGGAACTGACCAATACAATTACTATTTCCCCATCTTTGGGGAAGTCATGGAAGATACTGTCCATGGATGAAGACATATTGATTATATAGTAAATCAATAACCAGAAGTTCATGGAAGTCTTCATAAATTTCCCTGATTGAAGAAAATAGAAAAGAGGTTGCTGAATGCTTCTTGGTATGCCTTCTTAAGAAAGAGGTAGATAGGATGGGAGAATAAGGGTCAGAGAAAATTGAGGAGTGAAGGATTTTAAGGAACCGTGGGCTGGGCTGGTCTTCCAATCAGGAAAGGACAGACTTCTTGGAGCAGGTGTCTCGGCTGTGGCAGAGTGTGCTAAGATATCCCACTCTTAATGAATCATTTGTGTGGGCAAATGTTATCAGTATCTCCAGGGATTCTAATATGCTAAACAGGATACTGCAGAACTTATGGGTACAGGCACAGTTTTCTTCTCTGCTTCCTGAGGTCATTATTTGGAAGATAACTTGGAAGAAGTAAGGTTATCTGGAAAGTTAATGACTACCTAAGATGCATGTCTGAGAATGGAATTTGGATTTAGAGATTGAGGTATTAGAAACTAAAATTATGAGCTCTTAGTTAAGATACTAAGTTAAGGATCTAGAATTTAAGACACTGGAGTTTTGAGAAAAACAAGGTCTTTGGAGTTAGACAAACCAGGGTTCAAATCTCAGTTCTGAGGGTTGTTCTCCATTTTCCCCCAGACCCACTTTACACCTGTTTTGACCTTGCTCTGCGTGCTGGGAGTTGACCTGAGGTTTGCTCTCCTACCTTCAGTTGGGTTTAGCCAATGGGAGGACTGGCAGGTACTCGGAGGTGAGAAGTGAGGTCAAAATATTTATTCCCCTCCCCCCAAAAAGAATATTTATTTTCTCATTTTCCTCTCTGTTGGGTTGCAATTTGGTCATGGCTGCTCCTGACAGTTGGCCCTTCCCTACAGCTTTCTCTCCAGGTTCAAGTGACCACTCGCTTCTCTTGCCCCTTCATGCCCGAGGATAATTAGAGCTCTTTACTGTTTCTGTTAATGGATTACTTTATCACCCCTTGCGGGTTTTCTATAACTCTTCATACCTTACCATGTTCCCTTCATTAAACTTCTTTCAATCATCTCTTTTGAGGATGTCAGGACCCCTGTTAGACCAACTCATCTGCTTAATAGCTTTGGAACTTTGAGCAAGTTATTTCACTACCTAAGTCTCTGTTTTTTCTATCTATAAAGCGGAAATAAAAATATCCTTGCAAAGATAAGAGATAACAGATGGGAATAGCTCAGAGTAGTTACCCAATAAGTGGTACTTATCGTCATCATTAGTAGTAACTACTATCACGTGAGGGCTGGCAAGATCATGGAGTCCTTGGTGACCATTGTAGAGCTGGTTACTAGTAACCCAGAAGCTTAAGACTGGGGTGGGGGCAGGGAGACTCTAAGGTAATGAAGGGTGAAAACTAGACAAAGGGTTGAAAAGATGTACTAATGCTATTATGATGTATTAATACAAAATTAATACTAATTTTTTTTAATTTTTAAAATATTTTTATTTATTTATTTGACAGAGGGAGAGAGAGATTACAAGCAGGCACAAAGGCAGGCAGAGAGAGAAGGAAGCAGGCTCCCCGCTGAGCAGAGAACCTGATGCAGGGCTCGATCTCAGGACCCTGAGATCATGACCAGAGTTGAAGGCTGAGGCTCAACCCACTGAGCCACCCAGGCACCCCCTAATTTTGATATTTTAATGCAAGAAGGGAGATACAGTTTCAGGAGTCTCTGAGACTTGGTGGGAGGATCATTATACCTAAATATGGTAATGGAGGTGTGCACCTTGTTAGAAAGAAGTAGATATGGTAATGCTACATATCACAAGACAAATCCTTGAATGGAGATGTCTTGAGCTATGAGGCAAACCTCGAGAAAGGCAAAAATATTAAAGAAAGGAAGTTGTTAATGACATGGTGGCATTCTGAAGATCGGTGAGCCTGATGGAAAAAATGACCCCTGACTCCAATTACAGGTCTGATAAGGAAGCAAGGTGTCTTCATGTGCATGTTGACTGTCCCCAGCTTGCTCCTACACCATCACTTAGTCCCAACTGCTACTTGGGCCAGATGGTCCTTTCCCTCCTCCCTGCTTCAGTCTCTTAGAGGAGCTCACAAGTAGTTTTGATGAAAATCTCTTTAGTTCACTCATTGCTCCCTTCTTTCCAGGACACACATGTCTATCTAGTTGGAGGAGTCAGAACGTGTTCTAGCAAAAGCTCCCCAGAGTGGTACTTGCAATCTCTCTTCCCACAGACTCTCAGGCTTTGCCACTGAATCTAACTAGTCATGCGGAACCCTTCCTCTTTGGATGTAATTTATGTCCAAGGGATTCTGCTTGTCCTCTTGCAATTTACTTTCTGTTGAATGTCCCTCCCTTATCATTTACTCAAACACAAACATCTGTTTGAGTTCTTTTACCAGGAGGATTCTCAACATCCCCAAAATTCAAAGAACACAGCTGGAAGCCAGACCTAAGACCTGGATGTCTGACCTGGGTGTCAGACCTAAGCACATTTCAGATTCCAACCAGCTTCTAACAAAGTTTTACTTGCCACACAATTTTTTTTCTCCCAGTAGGTAAATAAATAAGGTGATGAGATCATCTCCTATACTTAATTGTGATAGAAAGGAGAGGAAGCCTAAGAGAGAGAGGAGGGGGTAGAGAGAGCTTCCATTAGCCAGGGGGAAAAAAGAAACCCAGAGAAGAGATTCAGCTAGTTTGAAATTCTAAAGAGGTAGATGTCTCAACAGGGTTGGGAAGGTCCCCATGTGGACATTCTGTCTATGAACTTGCATACGATCCAGATGACAAAGAAGCTGAGGTGGACTCTACATAGAAGGAATCCTTTGGCTTCTCAGGGAGCTCTGTGAACTCTGCTCTTCCAAGAACATTACTGGAAACCAAGGAATGAATATAAAAGATGGCGAAGATTTGTGCAAATGACGTCAGAAAAGCAAAAGCTTGGGATAAATTCTGACTTGTGAATAATGCTCAGGACATCATAAAAGACACAGAAAGCTATTTGGAACAAGTTGAAGAGTGAACAAGGCAAAAGCAAATGTCTTGGGTAAATGCCTTCAAAGCCATTCCAAAACTCTTGGCCTTCATTTGCTCTGCCAAGAAGAATGACCTTTATGAATGGAAAGGGTAGAAAAATCAGGAGCAGAAAAAAGATCACTGAAATCCAAGCTGGTGAAGAGACTGAGCACAAAGCTTGCAGCCTTCTGCCCAGGAACATTGTATTCTAGGGAACCATGAGACCTTGCAAATGAGATTACTGGGCCACTTCTGGTTATCTCAGAGGAGCTGTGAAAAATGGGGGATGTGTCAGAAGACTGGAATCTGCTAAGAATAGTCATGATTTTCTAAAAGGGGAAAAAGTGGGTTATGTAGAAGAAATTGTAAACTTAAACGTTTACGGAGACCAGAACATAACAGAAGAGTCAAGTAGGGCGGGTGGAGACCCTAGTGAGCTGGAAAAGGCAGGCTCTTTCTTAAAGGGGCAGCTGTTACTGAGCTCCAGCTGGTGGTAGCCATGCCTTCAATTGCCGAAACTTCAACATTTTTAAGTTAAATTTTAAAAATTTCAAATGGGGTAAAAATCTGAATGTTTTAAAAAGTATTGTGCAGGCTGAATTAAACAGGTCTGTAGATGGATAGGGCCACAGGCCACCAAAGTTTGACTTCTGTCCATACATTTACCATCTTGCAGCTCAGAAGCTAGGATGGTCTATTAAATGATCACTGGGTAAGTATTTTAAAGGACTGATGATCCTCAGGAGCTACATGGGTTCAGTAGGGACCAATACACCACCCTCTAACCTCTCTCAATTCTTCGATTCCATAGTGGAATCAGGTGGAACGTATAGTGGAATTGGGTGGTGTGATTTCAGCAAGGCTCTGCTGAGGATAGCCATGTTTCCCCGGGGACTAGATGGAGAAGTCCAAATGGAATATAAGTACTTCTAGGTGGATTCTGAGCTGAATTGAGAAACAGTGCTCAAGCTCGATGGATTACTAAACCAATAGGAAAAATCTCTATTCTCTCGTCTTTGACCGACTACGCTTGTAGAGCCTGGAAGTAAACAAGAATTAGCTTGTGGCTTGACTCCTGCTGGGTGCAATGAGAGTATGAACTCCTTTGTCTTGGCTCTCCACGTTGTTGCCGAGGGGTCAGCAAACTGACCCAGTTTGTATGACTAAAATTTTATTGGAACATAGCCAATGTTCTTCTATGTATTGTTTCTGGCTGCCTTTGATAGATAGGGACAGAGCTGAGTAATTGCTACAAGGGCCTGTTTGGCCTGCAAATTCTACAATACTTACTACCTGTCCCTTCACTAAATGAGTTTGCCAGCTTTCTTAGGTAGCTAAACATCATATTAGAAATCTTAGTGACCTTATCGGACTGTTGACTAATATCGGATTTGTCAGTAATGGTCAGTAAAAGCCCAAAGCTACTATCAAGCTACATCTTGAATCCTAGATTGAAACAATTGATTTAATGACTCACAGAGCACAGCTTTAAATTTATTCCTGATAAAATTCAGCTTATTGTTTTATAAATTTTTTGTATAGTATCTTGATAATGCCTTTGGCTTTATGTCCAATGAATCCTACTTTTGAGATAGCCTGGAATGGGCCCTCCTGGCAAGGTAAGATTCAGAGGTTTGGGTCCAGATGGCAGCTCACAGGGGCCAGAAGTAGATCTAACCTGGGGGCAAATTCAGCATAAGGACCCAGGAGAAGAGTTAAGGGTCAAGGCCAAAGAAGCCATGTCCATCATCACTGTGATGGGCAAAGGCAGAGCAAAGGGTCATGGGGGTGAGTAAATGCAGAAACCAGACTAGAAATGAGCTCAACGTGAGAACCAAGCAAAAGAGTTCTGGATTTTATCTGTTAATGAGAAGAGGTGTCTCTTCCTGGATACCTCTTACAGGAGTTACTAGATTTAGATGAGTTCAAGATGGGGCGGGGGGTGGGGGTGGGCATGATGGAATTAGTGTCTTTATGAGAAGAGGGAGAGACCAGAGCCCACTCTCTTTGCCTTGTGAGGACAAGCAAGTAGGTGGCCAACTGCAAGCCAGGAAGAGAGGTTTCAGCAGGCAGATAATCTTGCTGGCCCTTGATCTTGGACTTCCCAGTCTCCAGAAGTGTGAGAAATACATAACTGTTGCTTAAGCCACCCAGTCTGTGGAATTTTGTTATAGCAGTCTGAGCTGACTAAAACAGGTATCATCGATTTAAACCTTTTTTTTTTTTTAAAAAAAGTGACTAAAAACACATCACATAAAATGTGTCCCTTAACCCTTTTTAAGTGTATAGTTCAGCAGCATTAAGTTCATTTACATAGTTTTGCACTGGTCTTCAGACCTTTTCATCTTTCAAAATTTCAAAATTCTATACCCACTAAACAAGAACTCCCCATTTCCCCGCAATTTTACTGTTTAAAAGAAGTTATGAAAGCAGAACCACCACCAGATATTTAAGAAACAAGTACAGTTTCTTAAATAATAAAGAAAAGTAGATGCAAACTGGTATATTTTCATTGCCTGCTAATTAGTATCCTCTTTTCTACTTATGTCTTCGAAGAGAAAAAAATGTAATTCCTTCTCCTGTTTACCTACTTGAGCACCGAGAGCTTCAGGGGCTGGGGCCCGGGTTTTTGGCTCTTGGTAGAAGAATCTTCTCAGTAGTGTTCTTCACAGCTTTGACTGGCGTGTGGAAAAAACCTCGAAGGAGGGCACGCCTCCTCTCTTGTGGCATGCCCCAAAGGCTTATTTTTAAAGAACCAATTCCTTTTGCTGCTTTCCTTCTTGCTACTGAAGAAATTCCCCATGGTTTTAGAATTCCTTTTCCCCAGAGTTGTGGGTTTTTTTTTTTTTTTTCATACATCTTCCATACAGCTTGATCAGAGGGAGATTCTCACCAAATGCATTCCACTTTTTCTTTTTTGGTATGAAGCACAGTAATTTTCTTTGCCCTGACGAGAAAGGGCTTTCCAGTGCTTAAACATTCTCCAGCTTACTTACTTACATATTTATTTATTCTTTTTTTAAAAATATTTTATTTATTTAACTTAGAAAGTGAGAGAACGAGCGTGCATGAGTGGGGGAGGGGGATGGTAGGGATAGAGGGCGAGGGAGAAGCAGGCTCTCTACTGAGCAGGAAGCCTGACATAGGGCTCCATCCCAGGACCCCAGGATCATGACCTGAACCGAAGACGGACACTTAACTGACTGAGCCACCCAGATGTCCCTCCAGCTTATTTATTAAACAGTGTCTCCCTCTGTGCAACTGTACTGTACATTTTCATGTTGTTGTTGTTTTTTTTAAATACAGATTGCAATTTGAAAGTGCCAGGAGTTACTCATCTTCATACAATGCAACTTTTTTTTTTTTTTAAGATTTTATTTATTTGACAGAGAGAGATCACAAGTAGAGAGAGAGAGGAAGGAGCAGGCTCCCCACCGAGCAGAGAGTCTGATGTGGGACTCGATCCCAGGACCCTGAGATCGTGACCTGAGCTGAAGGAAGAGGCTTAACCCACTGAGCCACCCAGGTAGCCCCAAACAATGCAACTTTGAACGAAATGGAAATACTTTTATATTTTCAGAAAGTACGTGATTGCTGTACCATAATTCAAGGGTTAGAATAAAAATGAAAGCCCTCTTACAGTTGTACCCTAAGAGGTCATTTTTAAATCTTAAAGAAAACAACAACAACATTTACACAAAATTCCACCAAGACCTTTAATGTATCCATTCAGAAGAAGCTGTCTTAATCATATGGGCGAGCTGCCGCGGTGTGTAACACGGATGTTGAAGTTGTAGGTTAAGGGTGGGCGTTCCAATGTCAGAGTGACCTGGGCTTGACCTCGCTCCCCACCACGTCTAGTTGGGTATCCCGGACCAACTTACTGTATTTCACTAAGCCTTGGTGTTCTCGTCTTCAATGTAGGAAAAATAGTCATCTTTGAAGAAGGTACAGCTGCTCCCAGGCTTGTGCGATGGCATGACACAGAACATCTGAAGCCCTTGGCATTGGTGCCTGCGATATAGTAGAGGCTCAGTAATGGTAATATCATAATTATGATTATTAGGGTTTTAAAAAATTTTTCACGTGCCAAGATACCCATAAAATTGTAATGGCTTAACAATTTTTAAGTGTCTAGTTCAGTGGTATTAAGAACATTCACACTGTTGAGTAACCAAACCCACCATCCTTTATATTATTAATAATAATAGTAAGTATTAATATGGTTCTAATGCCCTGTCCTGGGGAAAAATAAAAATGTGTGAATTTACTGCTATCCCATGTGAGGTTTTGTCAGAACAGAGTCCTTCCTCATCTCTCAAAATCTTTTCAAACCTGGTCATATGTTTGTGGCTAGATTTTGAAAACCCCTTCGTATGATGCACTCAAGGCACCAGGCTGCTTCTCGTGTTACTTGGTGTTGATGGCTGCAGAGGTGGGGACTTAACCTGCACAGCTACTCTAGGGTAAAATTAATTCCCGAATACCCTTGCCACCTCTTTGCAGTGTCTTCCTCGGCACACGTTTCTGCCGGCTGCCGGCCTAGGCGGTGCTAATGGAGGTTTATAAAGGCCTTCACAATTCCTATGGTAACCCAGGAGAAAGGCTGTTGCCATGGGGACTCGTCAAGCCCATATAAACCTTCCGTCTCTATCAGACAGATGAGAACGATATGAGAATGAATCTTTTACTAGTTCACCTTCTGAAATTGCTAACAATTATCTCTGCTTTTGGAAAAAGAGTCATCATTTCTTGCAGGTGGCAACTCATTCACATTTTCAGCTTTCAATAAGTATTATTTCAAAGCTTGCCTGATGATCAGGATGTCAACCCAAGTTACCCAGAGAATGAAATGGCTGGGGATGGAATCATTTCCAAATCTCTCTAGTGTTACCAGCCACGAAGTAACATTAATCACAAGCATGTGAACCTCATACTGTTTTTAGAGAATGATATGTTTCTTTGAAATGCATTAATTCTAAGCATAGGTCTATCAGTTCATCTTTAAATTGTTTTACAGTTAACTTTAGGAGGGTCTGAGCTCCATGAAGGCAGGGTCTGTGTTTTATTCACATCTGTATGCCCTGCCTCTAGCCCGCCACGACATTAGGGATTCAGTAAATGCATCAACGCATCAACGTGCACCCAGCTGTGTAAAAGGTAGGAGCTCCCTCTAAAACATTTATTCATTTATTAAAAGACAATTTATTAATACCTACTGGCTTCATTCATTCAGTGATAGCTCAGTCCCTGCTTTTCATTCATGGAGCTAGTCTTTACGTGTATAAATCTAAACGGGACCAGGTCCCCATCTTCCCAGAGCTCTTGATCTGCAGGGAGAGACAGACATATGCCTCGGCCAGAGTAAAATAAGATTGTTGTTCGAGTAGAAGGATAGTCACCAAAACCATGTTTAATTTTGACTGGGGCTCAGGGAGAAGATGAAGTTTAAAGTTTGAGCAGGGCCTTGACAAATGAGTAGGTGTTCCGCAGGCAGGTGAGGCAGGTGAAAGGTGATTGTGTGGGGGAGAGGAGATGAGGCACAGAAGGCAGCAGGAAGGGCAGAGAGTAGAGAACATAGTGCATTGAGGGCATGGGGACTATTCTCAGGTGGCTGACATACAAGTTTCCTGAAAGCTACTGCAGGAGGCACACCTGTGGCCAGATTACTATATGGTGTGGAAAGAGGGAGAAGGTCCACAGAATGCTTTCAGAATGGGAAGGCAGGACCAGCCCCAGAGCTCCAGCAGGAGGAGGCCCACCGTTCAGAGGGTCAGGCACAGCCAACGGGCACGGCGGCGTCAGGAGGTCGGGGCTCATGTGCAGAGCCAGATTGCTTTGTAGTTAGAATGATATTGTTTAGTCTAAACATGGGAATGTTCGAGTTTTTTGTGACTGATATCTAAATTCCACGGTGGGCAGAAAATACACCTTTAATGAATGATTTCACTTCTTTGAAATTTGTTAAGGCTTGCTTTATGGTCTAGCATATGTCAGTTTTAGTAAGTACCCCTCATGTGCTTGAAAGGAACATGCATTTCATCTTTATCTTTGGTGTTCTATATATGTCAATTAGGTTAAATTCGTTAATTGCATTATTTAGGTCTTCTTTGTTCTTACTGATTTTTTTCTTGCTTATTTATGAGAAGTATGTTAAAGTTTTTTTTTAATGATGAGCATGTAACTATTTCATTTTGTTTCACAAAATTTTTGCCTTATCTATTTTGAAACTGTTAGTGGATGAATACAAGTTTAGAAATTGTTTTACCTACCTGGAGAATTGAAACTTTTATTATTATAAAAAATATTTCTGTTTTTAGCATTGGTTTTTATCTTAAAGTTTACTTTAATGTTTATATGACCATATTAACTTTCTGTCTATCTTTTCTATCCTTTTACTTTCAACCTTTTCAATACACTATATTTAAGACTCTTAAAAGCACTGCTGACTAGGTTTTATATTTTGTTTTTATTCAGCTTGACAATCTTTGCCTTTTAACAGAGCATTTCATATTTATGTTTCTGTAAGTGATATGTTTATATGTATTTTAGTATACCTATAATTTAATTTTTTTCTATTTGTTCCACCTGTTTTATATTTGCTTTTTGCTTCTTTCTTCCCTTCTTTGGGGTTAATAAAGTTCTTTTATTGTTACTATTCCATTTTTCCTCTCTATTCATTTGTAATTACATTTCTTTTTTTTCCTTTTTTTTTTTTTTTTTTCACCGTATCTTAAATGGTTAGCTTAGAAGTTAGAACATGCAAACTGGATATATCACAGTTTCATATAAATTTGTGCTTTAATCACTTCACTGACAATGCTAAAGCTTTAAAACTTAAATTCTATTTACTCTCATTCTTTGTATTTTGTGTTATTCTATACATTGTTTAGACCACACGATATAGTATCATCGTTATACTAAGATTCATGTACCTTTTTGAACATGTACATGTTTAATTTAGTTTTTCCATTGTTCTTTATTCTTTTTTGTATTTCAGTGTTTTGGAGGAACCATTTTCCTTCTGTCTGAGGAATTTCATTTCCTATCTTTCAGTGCAGGATTATTTGGGATTAATTCTCTCAGGGTCTTTTTAGCCTAAAAATCTTTTCTCTTTGCACATTTTAGAAAAAAAAAATTTAATTGATTTTCAAACTTGTGAATATTTTCCACAGTAGTACAAAAAAATCCCATATACCCTCACCCACATTCCCCAAGTGTTAATATTTTACCACACTTACCCCTCTCTCTATTAATATATTTTTTTCATTGAACATTTGAGAGTAAATTATAGACAGGATCCCTCAATAGTACAATAGTACAATGTACAATCCCAGTGTACATTTCTTAGCAAACAAACAAAACTCTCCTACATACCCACAAAAACAAACATCAAAATCTATAGACTCCATTAGAAATGTTCTCATTGTCCCAATAATGTCTTTTGCAGATCCAGGATACAATCCAGGGCCATGCGTTACATTTGGTCATTGTGCCACTTTAGTCTAGACGAGTTCTTTACTTTTTCCTTACCTTCCACAACATTTATATTCTTGAAGAGTTAGTCCCATGATGTTGTAGAATGTTTCTCCATTTGGGTTTGTCTAATGCTTCCTAAAGATTGGATTCCGTTTAGGTAGGCTTATCAGGAAAACCCTCCTCAGGGTGTCATGTCAGGTGGTACATAATGTTCATTTGTCCAATTATCATTCAGTGTTGTCATTTGGTTTAGATGGTGTCTTACTAGGTTATCCACTCTAAGATTAATGAGCTATTTTGTACTTAGCAATGACTAAGTATTTTTGGGGGGACGATGTATTGGGATATAAATATCCTGTTCCCCATCAAATTTTCACCCATGAATTTTAGCATTCATTGATGACTTTGCCTGAATCAATTATTCTTGTGATGGTCACCAAATGACAGTTTTTGATGTTAGCATTTATTCTGTATTTATTGGTTGGTATTCTATTTTAAGGTGCAGCTTTTTCTTCTATCCCATTTTTAAAATTCATTTGTTTGTTTGTGTCAGTATGGATTTACAACATTATAATTTTATTAAATGGGTTATAATCAATGACTGCTGTTACTTAATTTGATGCTCAGATTTTCCCTGATTTGGGCAAGCATGAGTATGGGTGTGTGGAAGACCAGAGACAGGTGGAAGGGGGGAGTCCTTTCAAACTGACCTTATGTAATTTTGACATATTCTCAAGATTTTTAGAGCACTTTTTTAGTTTTTAGAGCCACAAGATATTCCTGGATCCTTTTATACTTTCATTGTCCCAACTCTGGAATCCTCCATTTTTCTAATGGATTCTGCTTCCTTTTAGAAGATCTGTTGGGGTAAATTGGAAGGGGAGGTGAATCATGAGAGACTATGGACTCTGAAAAACAATCTGAGTGGTTTGAAGTGGCGGGGGGGTGGGAGGTTGGGGTACCAGGTGGTGGGTATTATAGAGGGCACGGATTGCGTGCAGCACTGGGTGTGGTGAAAAAATAATGAATACTGTTTTTCTGAAAATAAATAAATTAATTAAAAAAAAAGATCTGTGCTACAAGGTATGATCATTGCTATAGGTGTATCATGGATTCTAGGTTCTCTTGGTAGAAAGAGCTAGGAAATATTATGCATGTACATACTTCACATACCCATGTAAATTATATCCGCCCATATGGAAAACCATGAATTACAGTCCAACACCCATTCCAAGTTTGAAACTCCTTTGACAAGGAGAAATCTGAGTCCCATTATCCTCAATACATTCACTTAGTTATTTAAGCCCCTCCCCCATGTAACCATCAATAGCCTATATGGTATCTTCACATAAAATAAAGATGTCTCCTCCGAGTAAATCCCACCTGTCCCAGGAAGCACAACTTTCTGAGTCAGAGGCTGGATTTCAGGCCCCACTAACCCCTCAGCCAGTTGTGTTTGTGCACGGAACAGCATTCATAACCTACAGCAGTCCTGTCAACGTCAGTCTGCTCTCCCGGCAATTATCCTACAACCCTTCCTTTAGTATAATTAAAATTTATGTGTGACACTGACAGAAATGGCACAAATAAAAAGCAATTTGGGTCCAATGAGCCATTTCATGTTATTTTTGCCTAACTAAAGTCTTGTGTGTCTTCTTCAAAGTTAATCATATTCTCAGGAATAGAAAGCTCAAGGAAAATTTGGATGTGTTACTCTGCTCTGCTAAGCCCTCGTGTTACTGCAGCTGGCACATGGCATGCCTTTGGGCTCAGAAAGTTTAGGAAAAAAATAAAGTTAGGGGAAAAAGCTCTGAAGGATAAAAGGCATAACAACATGCAAGGTTGGGAAGATGTGACATACAGGGGGAGAGAAAGAGAAAAAGAGCTAAAGATACCTGTCTGAGAATATACAGATGGAAGTGAGAGGGCCCTGATTGGCCTGTAAAGAATTTTAAGGAGGGGTGCCTGGCTGGCTCAGTCAGTAGGGCACGTGATGCTTAATCTTAGCGTCATGAGTTCAAGCCCCACTTTGGGTGTGGAGCCTACTTAAAAATAAATAAATAAATGTAAAGATTTTAAGGAGATCATGTGATTCCTCAATTTTCTCCCTTTCTAGTTTTCTGATAAGCGCTCAAAAAGGGAGGAAAAGATTTTTTTTTTTAATGTCCAGTGTTAATGCCATTGCCCTCACGAAAGCTTCCTTAATATCAACTACTGCATTTCTAAAGCCTCAGCCCCACAGCATGGTAGAAATTTGGGAGTGAGGTGACACAAGCTTGAGCCAGAGAGGAGACGAAGGAAAGAGTCATCTAGGGTTAGAGAGGTCATGGTGACAACAATAGTGATAGCTAATGCTTACCGGGCACCCACTATGTGCCCAGCAATGTTCTAGATGCTTCCTGTGTGCTCCCTCACTTTAGCTCACCTGCAGGATAAGGAAGGAATTATGACTGTCATACAGATGAAGCGATAGACCTGGAGAAGTTGTAACTTGCCCATGGTCATAGCCAGATGGCGGTTGAGCAGTCACACAGTCCTTCTCTAAGCAGGAGGTGAACCTGGGTAGCTGGACCCTGGGCTCAGTCGGTGTGCTGTGCTGCCTCTGATGGTGGGAAGGGGGACTTGAGGCCTCCCAATAGCAACCTTTCCCCTAGAAGCGAAGTTGGGTTTCAGAGGCTGACAGAGCATGGGTATGCGTGTTTGGAGGTCCAGAGGCAGGTCCTGGGTGGGTGTTTGCCATGCTAGAAACAGGCCCAGAGACATGTGGGCATCTTTGAAAAGAAGACTTTCTAAATATCTATTCAATATTTTAGTAGGTCCAGGAGAAACTGGTTTTCTAGTAATAAAAGTGCTCTTCCTTTATGCTAAAAATAAAGGATTTATATGTCTACTTAATATATCATAACACTTTATTTAGAATTGTCCAGAAATTTTAATTTTTCAGATTCAGATTGCTTTGGGGGGAATATATATTAAAAGGTACAAAATTTAAATATTAAGATGAATCTCTCCTTTCCAATGAGCAGCCCTACATTATGCACGATTTGGTTTTAGAATATGAGCTGGCTAGTCTCAGAGTTGGTGATATATCCAGGATTTGCACTGTACACTTTGCATATGCAAAGAACTAAAATACTCACCTTGCATTGGTTCGTGCCAGCTAAGAATATTTTTAAAATTTCTATTCCAATGTGCTATGTCAGTTTCAGCAAGTCCAACTTATATTTTGGTAGTTATCTACAGGAGCTGTGTGGAAATCTGAGTTAGCAGACACCATATTCCTATTTATTCCAATAATGTCTTATCATCCCTTATGTGGTACCCAAGCAGTTAGAGATAGAGCAGGGTACAGCAGGTTGTAAAGAGTCTCAACATTAATCCCTTTCCTAAAGTTTGAAAGTTTGAATTCTTTCCTTAGGAGTGATAAGTAGGATGGGTGATCTTAGTGGCTGTGGTGAGCAGTGAAGTGAAACAGCTGGTGGGAGTTTGACCTCATTGACATGGTGGGTCTTTCCTTAACACTGGTGTGTGATTCTGGCGTGTAGATGCTCCAGAACTGGAAGGAAGTGCCCCAGGGAAATTTCTACACCTAGTTCAATTTATGAAGTGTAGTGATTTCATGATGAACCCACAGTTGAGATAAAGAGATGAGCCAGGTAGGTCCACCTTCATGGAGGTTACAATCTGTTAAATAGGTGGGCATCACAGGTAAAAGTAGGGGAAGGGATGACTTCCCAAGAAGTTTTTCTAGGAAGACTGCCCTGTGTATCTAAGTACCCTGTAATTCTTCTTGAGATTAATCTTCATTCAGCCATCATCTGTGTCATCATCATCAGCCCTATCCCCATCACCACTACCATCATTCAAAGAGTTGGCCATTTTTGAGACTTCTATTTGCCAGCTTCTGTTTAAATTTATATCTGTGATTTCTTCCTTTAATTTTTTAGTACCTGGGGATTTATCTTTATTTTGAGGCCAGATATGTATTTTTTTAAATGCTTATTTATAGAGTACCCAACACATATGTGTTGGAAGTGGAGAGGTATCAGCTAATTCCAGTTCAGTCAACCATGTTGCTGGAAATCTCCCACAGAAATTTCTTTATCCATTCAACACATATTTAGTGATTGCCTGCTATAGGTGTTAGGAATAACACAAACAAAAATCCTGGCTTTCAGGAAGCTTACACTCATTCCTGTGGAAATCTACTCAGGACTTAGCAGGTGCAGGGGACTATTCTAGGCTTTAAATCTAGTAACTCAGAGGATCATCACAATCCCCCTGTGAGGGAGGTGCCATTATTATCCCCATTTTATCAATGAGGAAACTGGGGCATATGGAGGTTAAGTCACTTGCCAAAAGCCACTCTGGTAGTAAGCAGAGGAGCTAGGATACCAACCCTGGCAGCACAGATACCCTGTCCATGGTCTAACCACTATGCAATTTGGCCTTTCTATATGTGAATCTATGCCTGGAACACGGTGGCTCTTGAGAGTTATTTGCTGAATGATTAAGGAAAATTAATGAATGATCCCACTGCACTATATCATCTGCTGTTTGTCTATGCTCTAGAAGATTTTGAGCTCCTGGAGTGTAAGAACAATGTCTACTTTAGCAGAAGAGACACTTGGGAGTCTGGGAAAATGGACACTGCAGGATTGTACCCTCAGGTCTCGGAATCTTCATTTTTAACCCCACCCCACAATGATCTGTGCCCCTCCCTCTGGCCACACTGTGTGGGGGCTGTCAGGGACTAACTGAGAGCCAGGGCACCAGGTGTTGCTGGTAGGTCACTGAGGTCTTGACAGTTTGGGAGTTTTGAACCCTCCTTTTAGAGAAAACCCTTGAAACTCAGCTAGGAGTGATTTGGTCCCCAGGGAACCCCAGGAAATTGCCTTCCATAATAGAGTGACTCAGACCTGTAGAGTCTCAAGGTCATTGTCTCAGGTTTGATGATCCACAGATTGTCATAAAGAGCTACATTCTGCCATCTAACATTGCTTAAAAAGGCACCTGCTGGCTTATCTGAACGCATCCCAATTCCTGTTATAAGTGATGGTTTGAACGGCAGCATTGATTTTTGGAAGTCTTACTATAGGCTTTACATGAAAGCACCTCAGACATCAGCAGTTAAGAAAGCAGAAGGCTGTTATATAAATATATGAACACTGGGCAAAGAATCCTTCCTCTTAACTGATCCCCAGTGTCCTCATCTGGTAAATGAGAAGACTAGAGATGTCCTCTGAAGGTCTTTCCGTAATACTCGTAATAATATCTATCATTTATTGCATGCCTACTGTGTGCCAAGCACCATTTGAAACTTGACCTTTATTGTGTCTGGTAGTTAATTCTCAGGATAACGTGGCAATACAGTCATTATGCTCCCAGAGAGACATGTTGTTTATTTTTCTAATATATATTGATAGCTTGCTGTGTACCAGGCATCAGGCTGGACACTGAGTACTTTGCAAGGCATTGGGTGTGAGTTGCCCAAAGTCTCAAAGCTAAGAATTAGTAGGATGGAAGTCAACCTCAGGTATTTAAAACTGATGTCTGAGCTCTTTCTTCTTCCTCTCACGCATTTCTTCTAAGATTCCGTGTCTAAAATCTATGTGTGATGCTCCTGATATTTTTTCCTAATTCCTATACCAGCGATTCCCCTGGTCCTGCATTAGAATCATTTAATACTCTTCTTCAAACCAATTAGATAACTATTTTCAGGGGAGGAGAAGGGAGATGAAGAAGGGGGATTCAGAGTTTTGTTTGAATAATCGCCCAGGTGATTTAAATATGTCGCCAGCATCAAGTACCAAATCCTGTGGATTCTAATTAAAAAAGTTATTTCTAATCATGGCAAAATCCATATAACAAAGTTCACCATCTTAACCACTTCTGAGGTATATAGTCTGGTAAGATTAAATACATTCACACTGTTGTGCCGCCGGTCCCCGGAGCTCTCTTCATCTTCCCAGTAGAAGCTCTGAAGCCATTAACCAGGAAGTCCTCATTTCCCCCTCTCCACAGTTCCCAGCAACCACCCTTCTATCATTCTATTTTCTGTCTGTATGAATTTGCCTATTCTAGGTACCTGATCTAAGTGGAATCATACAGGATTTGTCTTTTTACCTAGCATAATGTCCTCAAGGCTCATCCATGTTGTAGCGGGTGTCAGAACTTATTTCCTTTTTGAGACTGAATAATACTCCATCATATGTAGATTCCACATTCTGTTTCTCCATTCATTCATCAATGGACACTTCCAACCTTTGGCTTTGTGAATAGTAGTACTATGACTGTAGGTGTACAAATATCTGTTCAAAACCCTGCTTTCAGCTCTTTGGAGTACATACCCAGAAATGAAACTGCTGGATCCTACGATAATTCTATTTTTAATTTTTTTTGGAGAACTGCCATGCTGTTTTCCACAGCAGCTGCACCATTTTATGTCCCCACCGGTGCTACATCCTCACTGACACTTGTTGTTTTCTAGTTTTTGACAGTAACCATCCTAATGGGTATGACATTGTAGATTACAAATTTTAAATCCAATTATATTTGTGTATGTGAGCCAATTTTTATCACATAGTTTGTCTGTGAATCTTTAAATGATTTCACTTTCATTTTGCATGATTTTTCTTCCCTCATTTGGAGACTCTCTCCAGACTCAGTATTGATCCGTCTTTTCAGAATTATGGGGAGGGGGTTAATGTTAAGGAAGTATTGGGCAGCATCTCTGCTTTCAAGTTGATGTGGTTTCTGGCTGGGAGCTTGCTCTAAAATCCAGCCTTGCTGGATTCGTGTCCTGGTTCAGGTTATACAATGCTCCTATCCAGTGGCTTACTAATTTGCTCAAGGCCTTTAAAGATGCAGATTGCAAATACCCCCCGTAGCCAAGTAAAGAATGAGAAAAAACTCCACGTAGAAAGAATAAGTAAACCGTGGAGCTGGGAATGGACATGGTGTTTTGGAAAGACTGGTTTGATCTGAACTGAAGTTCATACTGGGAAAAGAGGGGAAAGAATGTCATGGGAAGATCTTGGAAGTCAGGTTGACAACTGTTGGGGCAGGTTGTCGGGCCGTCTATCAGAGCAGTGTGCAGCAGACCATCAGCAGTGTTCACACTGGGAGGGTGGGCAAGAGAGAGGCTCTACAGGCAAGCAGCCACCTAGACAGGAGCATCCCCAAAGACACTACACTGGGAAGGTGAGTCTAAATTCTATCTTGAAGGAAGAAACTATAAGCTTTTGAGACATATTGAACGTGGTGATTCCAGGAGGGAGAAGAAGCTCCTTTCAAAACTATGCAATATCCTGGAGATGAAGCAGTTAATCTCTTCAAAGGAGACTGTGGTTGTGGGGAAAACAAAGCCCCAAGTTTGGTATTAATTAGGCTCATGTCTGATTGCAAGGGATAGAAAACCCCAAAATAACAATGACTTAAACCAGATAGAAGTTTATATTTCTCAACTTTTTTTAAAAGATTTTATTTATTTATTTGACAGACAGAGATCACAAGTAGGCAGAGAGGCAGGCAGAGAGAGAAGAAGGGAAGCAGGCTCCCTGCTGAGTAGAGAGCCTGATGCGGGACTCCATCCCAGGACCCTGAGATCATGACCTGAGCTGAAGGCAGAGGCTTTAACCCACTGAGCCACCCAGGCGCCCCAGAAGTTTATATTTCTGTCAGAAACGAGCAGCCCCAGAAATGAACAGACCAAATGAAATTCAGGTGACTGGCCAGGGTTCCCATGATCAGGTCAGCCTTAGTGGTGCTCAGACCCAACTCCATTTTCCTGCCTTCCTTTGCCTGGTCCTCCTTCCTTCATTGACAATCTGGGCTTTATCCTCTGTTGATTTCCCACCATCAGCCAGGAGTAAATGCCATTGTATAACTGCTGCGTGTGTCTTTGACCTGCTCTTCACTCGGACCCTCCTGCTTCAGCCCTGGCCTCAGCTCTCTCTTTTGGACTTTTACCACAACCCCCTCACATGATCTTCCAGTGTCTTGTCTAATCCACCCCTCTCAGGGCTGCCAAGTTAGTGTTTCTAGAGAGCGTATCACTCCTCACTCTCAGCCCCCGGATGATTTCTCCTATAGCTTTTGGCACAGCTGGAACTCTTTAGCTTGACATTCAAGGCTCTCAGGCAGTTAACTAAAATCTTACCACCTAAAACACTTGCTTGATTTCATTTTAACACCCCCATCTCAATTTCGTCTAACTTTCAAAACAGTTTAAGGGGGATGGTTTTAGGTAAATTTCTCCTCAGGAGAATTAGTGACTATAGGAAACTGCTTTCTCGCTGAGGTGTTTTCACATTCAAGGCCAAACAACTAACTACCGTTTCAGATATAGTTCAGTTTTGGCTTATTAAATCAAGATTCAGGGATCCATGAGTTTTGCGATTTTCTGTGGGACCCTCAAGCTAGAGTCAGAAGTCCGATCTGTGAAGGGCTGACCAGACACCCAGAAACAGGCCTGGCTGAGGTGATGTTGCTGGGGAAGAGATCTGACCTGACCTTTTAGTCAGCAGGAGGGGACAACGGGTAGGCAATGGGAAGGGGGTTGTGTTCTTTGCAACCATGCCTCTAGGCCTAACTTAAGGTGGGCATGGATTTGAATCTCAACTTAAAAGCCTGCTTTCATGTGACATTGGCATTTTGCTTGACCTCCCTGGCTTCAATGGTGTCACCCATGACATGGAGATGAATCACAGGTTTCCCCACTATCCTTGGGTTGTTGTCAAGATCAAAGATGCTGGCATTAAAACATTTCTAACTCTATCTAGGCTGTGGGAATTTTAATACCTCCTGAATATTTGTTTTCTAGAGCTGCTCTAAGAAAGTACCACAAACTGGATGGCTTAAACAGCAGCAATTTATTTTCTCACACTTCTGGAGGCTAGAAATCCAAAATCAAGGTGTCTGCAGACCCAGATTCTCTCCAGAGGTTTAGGGAAGAGTCTTTCCTTGCCTCTTCCTAGCTTTTGGTGTTTGTTCCTTGGCTTCTAGATGCATGAGTCCAGCCCCTGCTTGGTCATAGATGCCCTCTCTGAGTGACTCTGTCTCAGTTTTCTCTTCTTACAAAGACAGCAGTTATTGGATCAGGGCCATCCCCAATCCAATAGGTCCCCATCTTAACTAATGACATCTACAAAGATCCAATTTCCAAATAAGGCCCCATTCTGAGGTTGCAGGTGGATGTGAATTTGGGTTGGGGGGAAGGACATTATTTAACAGAGTCTACCACCTTAGTAAGACTGTTGTGAGAATGAATTTAGATCCCACAGGCTAAAGGCTTAGCACGTACTGCTAGAGAAAGTGCAGTAAGTGGGTTGCACTGTTTGCTCTACCTCTTTCACAACCCCCATTTCCCTGCCCCACCTCAGGTCCACAGACTTGAACTTTGATCTGCTAGACTCTTCTCTCCCTGGGCATGCAGTGATCAGACAACAAAGAACCAAAAATTCTCTTCTATAGGGGAAAAATGTATTTTTAGAGGAGATGCTGATATGGTGCCTCATTAAAAGAACCAATGAATGGAAAATCAGAGAAGTCTTGAGGGTCAGGCTGGCCTATGCAAATATATTTCTGGACCTCTACCAACTGTACATGCAACTAAAGTCAGATTTAACAAATACTTGCATAGGCACCTTCTTGTATCATTAGCCTGTGTGGTAAGGGTAGAGAATGCTTTCCCCGGCAGTAGAAGGAGCCATCTAGGGTTGTGGAAATTGACTCAAGGAGACATAGAAGGGAGGCAGCACAAGACAGATGGGTGGAAAGCATACCAGATTTCCACGTTCCAGTCCTGGCTCTGCCTCTGACTTCGTGTGTGACTTTGGACATGACCTCTCCCTTGTCTGGGCTGCAGTTTGTAAAATGAAGGGTCAGGCTCTGAGGACTTTGGGACCACAGGCCCAAGAGGAGCTTGGAGAGGAGGAAGGGATACAGGAAGTCACAGAAGAGCCCTTCTGTGGGGCCTGAGGAAAGTTGCCTACCTCTCATACCCTTTACAAAAATTGGATATTCATGGTAAGGTGCTGCATGATATATAAACCTCTCTCATCCGTTTTTCACATGTGATCTTTACAACAACTCTGTAAGTTAGATGAATTAGGTGTTTGTATTCCTATTTTGCAGACGGGGAAGCTGAGATTTGAAGCAGAGTGTCCTGTAAACAGTATTGCTTCTAGTCATGGACCTGCCTCTTAGATCAGTGTCGGCTCACTCTGGGAGTAGAGGTGACATCCTGGACTCCACGTCACCCAACACAGTAGCACACCCTGTGCGTGCTCTGTGAATAGCTTGTGGTGGGGAGGGGGGCATTTAGACCTTGGGGAGGAAGGAGGTCATGACTAGGGTATGGTTCGGCCAACACATATTTCCAGTACCTACTACCTTGTGCCAGGCACTGCCATAGGCTCTAAAGGCTCAGCGGTGAGGGTCACTGTCCTCATGAAGCTCAGAGTCTCTAGGTGAGACAGGCACTTAACCAGTTAGTTCCAGAGTGTAACGGAGCAAGCCAGCAGAAGCATGAGACACCTGCAGAGGGGAGGTTTCGGACAGGAAGGGCAGAGGTGGGGAGGAGACACGGGGGAAATGAGGGACCACTTCCCTGAGGAGGTGACATTGCAGTGGATACCTGCCAGAGGGAAGGAGGCAGGGCTGGCACGGGTGCTGAAGTTGGACCCCAGGGTTCTGGGAAACGTGGAAAGAAGACCAAAGTAAAGTTTCTATTTTGCTTCCTTTGTTCTAACTCTTAACTTCCTCAAAGGGCACTTGAAAAAATGGTTTCAGGAGCTGGGTTTTTTTTGTTTTTGTTTTGTTTTGTTTGTTTGTTTGTTTGTTTGTTTGTTTTAAGTGTTATTGTTGTTATTCCTTGCCCTCAAAGCTGGGCTGAGTGGAGGAAGCTTAACGTGCAATTTTTTTTTTACTGTTTTTTTTTCTATTTTATTTATTTTTTTAATTCAAGTTCAATTAATTAACATATAATATATTACCAGTTTTGGAGGTAGCGTCCAGTGATTCCTCAGTCTTCTATCACACCCAGTACTCATTACATCATATGCCGTCCTTAATGCCAATCACCCAGTTACCCCAGCCCCCCACCCATGTCCCCTCCTGCAATCCTCAGTTTTTTCCTATGATTGAGAGTCTCTTACTTCTGGTTTGTGCAACTTTTAATGCACTGTGTGTTAATTAATGCACAGTGCATTAAATGTAAAACACATTTACTATAAAAGTGAAGGCTCCAGAATCATCCAGTCCCTTGAGAGGGTTTTGTTTCCACTTGAGAAGCACATCTGCTTGCAGAGTTCCTCAGAGGCCAGAGGCCCAGGACCTGGCCCTTCCCTCACCTTAGGAGCCCTGTGGGTGTGGCCCAGTGGTAAGGGTGGTGGTGGTGGAGGGTACACTTGTATTTTGGGGTGGATAAGAGTAGCCCCACTGCTATGCTTTTCCCTCCCTGCTCATGCCCTGTCTGGACTTGAACTTCTCACAGATGTGAGGTCTACTCCCCCTTGCTCAGTCGAGGCCACCTCAGGAAGTCATGGTGTAGATGAGCACCAGAAGCATCATCTGAAAAATCTCTTTTTTCCGTTCTTTTCCTTACCAATTCATGGCCACGGTCTTCTCAGTTGTGACACAGGGATGATCATGCCTACTTCCTAAGGTTGGTCCTTTGAATTTTCCAGATTTTGAACTTTATAGATGTAGCAACAGGACTCAGAAAATGAGGTAGTCTGAGCAGGGCTCCCCAGCCAGTAGCCAGAAACAGGAGTGCAGCCCAGGGTGGTCTCCGGATCCAGCGCTCTTTGCAGCAGCAAAGCTTCCCGCCCTGTGCCATGGGCTATCGGTATGCCAAAATGGCAATCCCCCAGGGCCACCACAGAAGAAACAAAATTCAGAAACCCTGCATTTAGGGCACTGTGATAAAAAAAAAAAAAAAAAAAAGCAAAAACTAAAACAAACAAAAAGAACCCCCAAGCATTCAGACACACGAGTTTTGCTATGATGTGACATCACTGATCATACCTTTAATGTTTTTCTCTTGTGTGTGCCAAGTCATTGATGAGATGCAGAATTCTCTATTGGAATACTGGCCTGGGAGTGTTGCTTGCTTTGCATATTAAATAACACAGCCAAGTCTGCAGCAAGGTCAGCTCTCCACTTCCCTCTGTGCCGGGCAGCTGAAGGTCATGTACCTCTGGTAACCCCGGAATCACGGTTCTCTGTGCTGTCATGCCGGCCAGCCAAGTGGCAGAGCCAGATTCGGGCATGGTCTCCAGGAGTCTCTGCCACAGCCAGGGCCCTGGCCCCGATTCCAAAATTTATCGGGAATAAGCCGCTTGGCTTCGGAGGCCCTTGTGTGGACTCCATTCTCTTTCATGGGATTTTAGGCCACACCCTGTATAGTTAGAAAACATGGGTGAGCGAACAGGTATTTTCTCTTCTGTTTCTTTACTGTTAATTCCCTTTGAAAAAGGAAAGGATAGGAGAACTTTAAGCATTTTGAAAGAGACAGTTAATCAATACACATTATTCTCCAAACATTCTAGGAAATTCAAGGAAATTATAAAGTGCCTCCTAAAGGCCTCTTCAGATATCTGTGTGCCTGCCCTTCAGAAGGGAAGTTTCCTCTTGGCACATAAAGAAGTCAAATTAGGCCCAGAAGAGACGATCCTTGTTGGAGCGTGAATGTCAAAGACACAATCTTCAGCAAAATAGCTTTCTCTCTCAGCATGCTCTGGAGAGAATAACTTTGGTTATTGGTAGTGCCTGTGCAGAGCACAGGGAGAGAGTTTGGGGATCATAACAACTGATACTTGTATGAGATCTGAATATTTAGCTGAGGATTTTCACTTATTCCGTCTTCGGTAATGACAATTCACTTCAGGATGCGCTAGGATTTATGAGCCGCACAAGCCACCGCTTCCAGCCTCTCACAAGATGGGAGGCAAGTGCCTTTATCAAGGCTTAGGGGTGCCTGCTTGAAGACGTCCTCCTTAGAGGTGTAGACAAACACCAGTCCATTTCCTACCAACCTCAGAAGACCTGGTAAGCCTCCGGGGTCCGGATGTTGTCTCCAGTCCAAGGACAGGGGCTTTGAAGGACATTTTTTCTGGTGACCGGTAGAGAGAGTTCAAGAGAATTAGAGAAAGAGGCGGTCCCTAGGAACTGAAACCCAAAGAGTTTCACAATCATTAAACAAGTTGAAGTTCACCTTTTCTGTGGGTGAGTCCCATGATACCAGCTCAGGCTGGGACGGTAGGCCAGAGTCCCCTTTTGGGAGACCCACCCAGGGCCTGAGAAGAGGCGGCCTTTCTCCTGGCCTCCCAGGGGTCAGATGCAGTAGCCCCCTGAGCTCCCTGGAATGGTCATTGTGATCCAGATTCAATGTCTCCGCTTATCAGCTCTAGAGATTCTACGGTATCCATTCTCACCATAGGAACCAAGCCACCTACCTCTGGAGGAATCTGCAGGGACATTTGATGCAGGGACATTTGATTCAGCGACGATGGGGTGGGGAGGTATTGTTTAGAAGAAGGTTCTATAGGAGAGGAAGCGCTTTTGCATTTCCTCCTTAGGTTCTCTGGCTGCACCTGAGAGTCAAACTGCCATCAGCCACATGAATAGGAGGAAAGCATATACATTTTACTTAATACTTTTACACCTACACAGGAGCCTTCCTAAGAAAAATGAAACCCCGAAAAAGTGCTTTGGACCTCTTTTAAAGAAGAATGATCAATGTCTGGAAAAGCGACAGGACAAAGAAAAAGGAATTTGAGCTTTTAGGGCACTGAGCTGTGGGACAGGGATTAAGCCACGTGTGGGGGACTCATGGAAGATGTGGATTATGTTAGTAGGTTTATTCATACAGATCTATTTGGGTGTCAGCTCCCCTTGTGGTCAGAATGTTCTCTTCCTGGTGCAGGAAGGTCTCCTTTCCCACGGGAAATTCTATAACCTGTTTTTTGGTTGGAAGGAGGAAGTCAAAGGGCCACTCGCACATCTGCTCTTTCTCCGGTGCCTTCAGCTCAAGATAATTAAGATGTTGAAGTGAACTGTTTTGGGGCCATGTGCTCTGAACCCCTTCAGCTCACATCTCAGTATTTGGGTTTTCTATCCATGCAATGCTGGGCAAGTTACTGAGTCCCTGTGAGCCTCAGTTTTCTCACCTGTAAAATCGGGATAATATCTCATTTCTTAAATAATATGAATGATCCAACACATGCTCATTGTTTAGCACAAGGCCCAACAGGAGTAGTCCCTCAGTAAATGACAGATGGAGTAGGTCTTCAGTGTGCGACAGATTAAAAATAAATCAGCAAAGCAAGTGATGGAAGCAGAGATTTCTCCTTGGTCTCTGGTTGTTACTTAGGGCAAGGCCCACCTTCTTGGGCTTATGCTAATTAGGGAGACCATATTCAATCATGCAGCTCCTTGGTGAAATCAGATCCAAGAGAGCTGGGCTTGGGGAATGTACCTCTGAGTTCAAAGCCTCTTTGTCATCCCAGCAAGGTTCCTTTAAGGTCCCATGAATGCTGGAGGTCCAGGCACTTCGATCCTGGCTGTGTACCAATCTGCTGGGATCTTTGAATATCATAGTCACCTCCATATTCCCCCACTTCAGGCAGAAAACCTTGGTTGATACATGGTCCTCTCTCCATTCTTGATTATACCCTTCACCAAACTGGATTGAGCATGCCCCCACTGAATGGCAACTCTGATCTTCTGATGGGCTCAAAGATGCGTCACACAGCCTCTTAAAGCATCTACAATGTACTAGTGTAATCTAACTGCTGGGGCAGTGGTGATAAATGGAAAAGACCAAAGAGTGCATTCATGGGGCTTATATTCCAGTGGGGAGATAGAAAATAAACAAGAATATAATATAATACAATATAAAAATCAGTGCTAAGAAGAAAAGTAAGTAGCAGAGGAGATCAGGAAAGGCCTCTGCAAGGAAGTTATATTTGTGCAGAATCTTGGAGAAAGTGAAAAAATGTAGCAAGTAGATATCTGGGGTGAAAATGATCCAGGCAAGGGGAATGACAAGCACAAATTTCTCCAGGCAAGGGGGTAAGTGTTGGGTGAGAGTACCAGAGTGGCTGGAGCAAAGTGAGGAGCTGGAAGGAAATGAACCTGAAGCTCAGACAGCACTGTGTAATTCATGGCAAAGACATTGGCCTTTGTTCTGAGCGACACAGAAACTACTGGAGGTCTTTGTGATTGGTCCAACATACCTTTAAAGGGCCACTCTGGTTGCTATAGTGAGAAGAGATTATAAAGGGGTAAGAGTAGGAAAAGCAAGAAGGGTGAAGACTCTTTGGCAGTATTCCAGACAAGAAATGTTTGGGATTGGAGTAGGGTGACCTTGGTGGGGAAGGTAAGGTGTGGTGTGTGCAGGATACCTTTGGAGACAGGGTGCCAGGACTGGCGGCTGCACTGGATACTGATAGAGACTGAATGCAATAGAAGAGTTGATGATGACCCCCACTTTTTTTTATCTGAGCTATGGGGTGAATGGAGTTGCTGTTTACTGAAATCAGAAGAAGTGGTGCAGGACAGGCGGGTGAGGTCACGGGTCAAGCTTGAGATAGCAGTCAAACATCTGGATTAGTTGTTGTGTGGCCTTTTGCATATGAGAGTGCTTAGACGACCAGTAGAAGGCCTTGCTTTCCCAAGTCAGGGATACCTCAAACACTCTCAGGTCTGAGATCACAGAACTCGAGCCTCCGTTGCGGGGAGGGATGCCCACAGAAGGCACTCGGAATGTTCATTCTTACGGGAGACGCAAGAGTATGACCGAGGCTGGGCCGTTGAAAGTTAGACTGAATTAGTGATAAATAATATTTGAGCACAGTGAGACGTTCAACCCTGCATTTGGATCTGAATTTTTGTGTAAATAGAAAAGGGAAACTTGGATTCATAAGCTGTTTTACAATTTAATAAGCACTGTCAGATCTGCCATATTCATCCTGGGAGGTAGGAATTATTATCTTCATTTTGGAGAGGGGAATGGAAGTTCAGAGAAGTTCAGGGACTTGCCCAAGGTCACACAATGAATAGGTGAGGGAGTCCTCAAATCCAGGCTTTCTGAACATAAAATCGTTTTCATTTGATGATGTTGTTTCCATTTTATCATGATTATTTTTGTCACATATTAATTCTGCCAATATTTTAAAAAATCAAATCAATAGGACACAGATGGGTGTAAAAATGTCCTCTTTGTGTCTTATTGACTGCAAATGACCCCGTGTGCTTGATGCACACTCTACCCTACCCCCAACCCCCCCAAACATTCCTCCCCAGTCCGACTGGGGCTTTTCTGGCAGCTTCTCCTCCTTGGCAACCAAGTGGCTAATGAGCTTCACCCCCAACTCCCGTCTCTCTTAACAAATTCCTTTTTATCAATGGCTCATTTGCATTGAAAGAGGTTTTCATGCCAGGCAATATTTTTGGGAACATTTTACAACTCCTGTTGCTAAAGTTCTGAGAGAAGCTGCTTCAAAAAGGCCCAAACTCTTTCCCCACATTGGATCACTTCAAAATACAATCGGAAGAGAAAAGTTTTGAGTGAGCATTTCAGTCATTCCTGCAAAGTATCATTTAGTCCTGATTGAGACCACAGCTGGGTGTACATGGTGCTAAACATCTGGATGAGAAATAGAAATGAAATGCATTGGGATGTTAATAATAGGTCAAAAGCCAGCTTTAACGTCCTCAGACACCGTGAGTGTTTGCCCTTGGGTCACCCAAAGCCCCTTTGGGTCTCATCTCTATCATGACAGTATATGAGGGAGAAGGCAAGACATTGGACTTGAAAAAAGAAAGCTGGGGTGCCATTTGGGGCTTTGGCACTTCCTGGAGTGTGACCTCATCTAGCCTCAGCTTCACCATCTGTGAAATGGACATGTTTATGCCTGCACAGTTTCCTAAGACATTTATAAATAAATAAAGCAAATTTTGAACCAGGCAGGGGTCATGTTGTATTTGTCTTTGCATTCCCATTTCAAAACAAGACACGTAGTGCACATAGTAGGGACTGGATGCATCTTTTCAGATAATTTATGAATGACTATAATATAAGCAGTCCTAGAACTCTAGCACTTTTTATTCCTATGGCTTATTTGCCAATTCCCTCTGGTACTTGAGCAAATTTTCCATTCCTAGAAATGAGGGCACACAACCTAGAAAAAATATTTACTGAAAGCATGAAACGTACTGTACTAGGTGTAAATAATTTTTTCCCCCAGTTAGTCCAAGTGGTGAATAACCCCAGCTTTTGTTCTATTTGGAGCACCTGTTTGTAATCCATGTCATAAATATTTTCATGACTATTGCTTAGTAGTCAATGAGTTTCTTTGTTGGCACAGAATTTAAGATATTTCCCTAATAAGGACACCCAGTGTTAAAGCAATGAATTTCTATAGCTATGCAGTTCAGAGAGTTACCTAGGAGATGAAAAGCTAATCTGTCTGGAATTTCTGCCCTTGAGACCAGAGATACTATAAATTTGCTCGGGAGGAAAATAATCATGGTAAGCATCTTAATTTCTTCCATCTCGTTTCCAAGCAGATGTCGCTGTGTTTTAGCCTGGAATTCATCATCTCTCTGATACATCAACATTGACATATTACAACTTCATCTCCTATTATAGAAAATGGAAATGAAACCAGAATGTGAGCATGTTGAATGAATTGGACTCCCCAGAGATTTGGGGGAGAAGAAAACCTCCCACTCGCCTTTGACTTTTTGGATTTCTTGTTTCCTTCATGTTTGGATTGCACTTTGAGAGGTCCATCTGGAAGTTCACTGCTTTATGTTTTGCAAATGGAAGTAGAGCTTATTATCAAAAGGCGAACCCCTCCAGGAAAGAAAAATGGTGGGGGTGGGGGGGCTGCATGAGAGAATCACCCTCAAAAATCCGATGATGGTATCTAAGGTTAAACCCCAGAGTTGAGATTCTATTTATTTCTGCGCTCGACTCAGCCAGTCTGCCGTTTTGGGGGTGAACGCATGGATGTGTTTAAGTTGCTCGCGTCTATCCAGTAAGCTCTCTGGTTCGAGAATGAATTTGGGTACATGTCAACACCTGCAAATGTCATCAGTCTTGTAAAACCTCTGCTGTGCTGACTTATCAGAGAAACACGGCTGCCTGAGACTTCAGTCACCCCACGGTGGGTACCAGTACGCTTCTTGCCTTTTTCTGGCCACAAGAAAACATTCTTAAGATTTCAGGATCCTATTATATGTTGAGTGAATTGCGTTCTTCTTGAATTCCTTACGAAGTCACTCTGGTCCTTGGAGATTAGAAGTTTAAACTTCAAAGGGCCATACCTCACCGAGTCGTCTTCACTTTGGCTCCCCAGCCGTTTCTGTCACAGTCAGACTTAATCCTCTCCAGGTATATCAAGCCAGCCATCAGTCAAGGTGGTCTTTATTTCCTTCCACATGCTGCAGAGATTAAGGCCGCCTGATTTTTTTCTTATATATTCCCTGGCACCCTGACTACAGACTCAGCTCCTGTCTAAGACTGATGTAAATAATGTTTATAACTTGGCCCAAAGTTGATGGCCATTTGCAGGAAGAATCCATCTTAGGCTAGAGTCACAAAGGCTAATGCCATCACAGTCATGACAGGAGAGCTGGATGGGGCATTTGCACCCTAGACTCTCTCCCTGTGTAAATTTATGGGTCAGGAAAGATAAAGAGCAGTTTGCTTCTATGGGTCTGGGTAAAACTGTCTGCATTAGGCAGAGGGGCCCCTGAAAACAGCTTTGGATTTAGTGTTGGGATCGACGTTAGAGTTAGTTATACTACCCTCCAGCTGTGTGGCCTTGGGTAAGTAACTCAATCTCCCTGGGCCCATGTTCTCATCTGAAAGATGGGAAAACTATAATCTGCTGTGCATGTATCACTGGATGGTCAGGATAAGGGACAGAAGAGTGTCAGAAGACTGTCTTGACAACAGTGTGATGCCATTAGAGGGAGAGTTACCACGACTCTCACCTATGTTACACTGTAGGTTGTCTGACAAACAGTTATTACAAGCTTTATGACCAGTCCAAAAATACACAAAGAAGTTTTTACCTGCCTGTCTGAGCCTCGGGTTTCTCATTGTAACTTTTAGCTCATAGATTCATTGTGACTTTTAGCTCATAGGTTCAGAGAGATCATGGCATGAGTAGGCCTGCAAGGTGCAGGAGAGTAGTATTACCTCTCTATCCCTTGGCCCTACACTGAGCCCTGGAAGAGTAGCTGAGCATTAAGTATTTTTGAATCCATGACTCCCATAAATACATCCCTGGAAGCTTTCTGGTGACAGAGTCAATGACCTCAGTGCTTCACCTCTGTAGGCACCCAAGAACTTAGAAAACACCGAAGCAGGGAGAATTCTTGCCTGGCTCCTTGCCCCCAGCTGTGTATTGTCCCTCTGCCCCCCAGTCCTGCAATGGCTGGGAGGTTCTGTGCATTCCATTTCAGTAGGAGCCCTTGAGACAAGCATAGTCAGAAGAGAGAGACCCAAGTAGGGAAGGAACTTGAGAAAAAGACTCAAGAGGGGCATTCAAGAGGACTGGCAGATTGAATGTAGAGAACAAAAGACATAGGGCTCTGTGACATAGCTGTCTTAAATTATGAAGGAATTGGTGTTTTTCAAATGTTTCAGTGGCAACGCATAGTAAGAAATACATTTTATATCACAACCTAGTACACCTTTATATAAATCTAGAAACAACTAAAACAAAACTTTGAAAATCAAAACTTATTTCTTTCTCTCCCATGCTATGAACCATTCTTCTATCATTCTATTCTATTCATTCTATGCTATTCTATTCTGTTCATTCCATTCTATTCTATTCTTCTAGCCTATCCTATCCTAATTTCATTAAACATAATGCTGAATGTAATCCCAAAATTGATTTTATGACCCATTAATGAAAAATATCGATGTGGAAGACATATACAATCCCAGAGGATGGAAATGGGATTTTGAGGTGAAAATTAAAGCATGTTTCAGCTCAAGACAATAAATTACTGGTAATTAGACCCACTCAAATATAGAATGGAGCCCTACCCTTGGAGATTTCAAGATTAGACCTCACGTATATGCTGTGTCCGTGGACTAGATGTCCCCCCATTTCCAAGAGTCTGAGAGTCCACAATTCACACTGAGCTAAAAAACAAAAACTAGAACGTAAAGGGAAGATACTGACTCAAAACAACTAAAATAAAGAGGCAAGGAGGATAGATGGGAGAGTTTGGGAGACTGTCTTTCTTTAGCTTTTGTCCAGTTAAACAGAAAACATTCTTTAACTTACATATCTGTTCCCTACTGAATGATCTCCCTTAAAAACATTTTTATTGTTGAAAGTAGCAAATTTTGAAACTTTTGCCACCAACCTGCTGTAAAGTTCCTTTTTCAGATTTTTTTTTAAGATTTTATTTATTTATTTGAAGAGAGATCACAAGTAGATGGAGAAGCAGGCAGAGAGAGAGAGAGAGAGAGAGAGAGAGGGAAGTAGGCTCCCTGCTGAGCAGAGAGCCCAATGCGGGACTCAATCCCAGGGACCTGAGATCATGATCTGAGCTGAAGGCAGCGGCTTAACCCACTGAGCCACCCAGGCGCCCCCTTTTTTAGATTTTATGGTCCCTTTAAGCCTTCATCACAGCAGTTGCCTTGTGAATGATCTCATGGTCTGTGTGTCTCTGAACCCTGGGCTTAGTGACATCATATGTAGGGTCAATACAAATAATTGCCTGTTGCACAAGTGAATAAATGTGAATTAATGTGTGCATGAATGAATGAAGACTGTACTAACACTAAAAGAAGAGTCCTAGATGCATATCCTGATGGGAACGCAGTGTGCTTAGGAACCTGTGAGAATGGCAATGGTTGCTGACCAGCAGATGATATTTAAGCAATGGTTGTTGACCAGCAGATGATATTTAAGCATTCTGGATAATTTTAGAGACCATGACTCCTTTGAGAATCTCATGAAAGTAATGGCTTCTGTCCTCAGAAAAACAAACATAAGTATATTTATACAAAATTATGCATGCAGTTTCAGGGGTACAGTTACCTACCCTCTGGCCTAAGACTGGACTTAACAATGGAATCTGATTCAAATGCAAATGTTTGTATTTGCTTAAGCAAGTAGGCTTATGGAGAGATTGGAAGGATGTTAGTGTGAAAGTATCCTTACTATGTACCAGATACGTGCTCAGTATTTTATTTACATTTATTTACATTTGTTCATTTCATGATAATCATGTTGGGTAGGTACTGTTGCTCTCTTCCTTTTACACACACACCCCACCACCACCACCACTACCCCCATCACCATTTATTCAGTGGGAGAGGAAGAGAACCAATGGGACACTGAGAAGGAGCAACCAGAGTTCAGGGTAGGAAGAGAAGCAAAAAATAACATCATCAGAAGCCAAAGGAGGGGGATTTCAAGAAGCACCACGAGGCCAGCAGTATCATGCCAAAAGGGAGAAAGTAAGATGAAGTTTGAAATAGGCCATGGACTTGGCTATCAGGAGTTCATTGGTGACGTTGGCAAGACCAATTTCTGTGAAATGGTGAAGGTGGAAATTGTGGTTGTGGGTCAAAGAGTAAATGGGAGATGAAGCAGGTGAGAACTGAAATATGTACCAGCAGCTCCCCAATGCTGGGCCATGGACCCTGAGACATCAGGGTCACGTACGAGACATTAGAGAATATGAATTCCTACCCTCTATCCCACATTTTCTGATTCAGGATGTCTAGGATAGGTCCCGAGGATCCATATTTCTAAGAAGCCAGGTTTGAGAACAATTACAATGTGAAGTCCATGAGACTAGAGCTCTTGCCTCTCACCCCTGTATCTGGAGCAGCTAGAAGCAGCTTCTGCCCAGAGCAGCTTCTCAGTAAGTATGTAGGATAGCCACTTCCTGAACCAAATGATAGCTATCAACTACTTCTTATAGGGGAGTATTAATAGTAAAGCATTAACCATGTCAATCAATATGGGCCAATGGCCTGAAGTACAGTCCCTCAAAAATTGGAAGGATAAAATGATAGAAAAGCTTTAAAAATGATTCCTTTAGTTTCATTTCTTCAGTACTGGTAGTAGGACAAAAACCCTGGATTGATATGGAACAGTGATTAGTAAATCCGAACTGACTGATTGGAATTGTTCATTTTAACAGAAAAGGCCATTTCCATGTCTCATGACAAGACTTTGTGGAAGACCGTATGCTATGATAGAAAGGACACTTGGCATCTATTAGAGTTTGTAGTATCTCACACCTGGCTTGTGCAATGACTGAATCTATGAGTTCTAGATTCCCATAGGTCAATGTAGTTACCCACCAAGGGGGTGGGTAGGCATGAATCCATTTTCCACCAACTATCATCTGAAGACCAAATAAATAATGTACCTCCAACCACAGTACACAGTACAATACACAATACACAACCTCCAATACACAGTAACATGTTCCCAGGGAACATATATGCTAATATGATTAATAAAATATAACTTAGGGGCGACTGGGTGATTCAGTGGGTTAAGCCTCTGCTTTCGGCTCAGGTCATGATCTCAGGGTCCTAGGATCGAGCCCAGTGTCAGGCTCTCTGCTCGGTGGGAAGCCTGCTTCTCCCTCTCTCTCTGCCTGCCTCTCTGCCTACTTGTGATCTCTCTCTCTGTCAAATAAATAAATAAAATCTTTTAAAAAAATGCAACTTAATCACAGAATGTTAGCAGATCTCTAAGAACTTATAGAGGTTGTAAATTTGATTGAACCACATGAAATTACCTTTTTTTGTGACTCACAAATCATCAAATATGGGCAATTTCATAAAATTTTATATTTTTTCATTAAAACACATGATACAAAAACTATGATCTTGATTTTGTGGGGGAGTCAACAAAGATCTTGGATTGATAAAACAGTCCTATGACAACCAGCCTCCAAAATGGCTTTAATGATCCTCATCACATGGTGTTCATGTCTTTATGTCATCCTCTCCTTTGAGTGTAAGCTGGACTTAGTGACATATTTCTAATGAATAGAATATTGCAAAAGTGACAGTAGATCACCCTTAAAATTAGGTTATAAAAACACTTCAGCTTCTATCTTGGGTGGACTTTCTCGGTCTCCCTCTTGGATCTCTTTTCACATAATGAAGACACTGAGGCGGTCTATGGAGAAACCTCCATGGTGAGAAATAGAGACCTCACGCCAACAGCCTGTGAGAAACTGCCACCAACCACAGGCAAGGGACCGCAAGAGGATTCTGGCCCCAGTCAAGTCTTGAGATGACTGCAGCTCCAGCTGACAGCTTGGCTGCAATTCGGTCAGGGTCTCTGAGCCAGCATCCCCCAGCTAAGTTGCCCCCAGATTCCTGACCTGAAACTGTTCTTGAACTGAAACTGAACAATGTCTGTTGCTAGAGCTACTAAATTTGTAGGTGGTTTATTCCCCAGCAATGGATAACCAACATTGGTCCTCATTTTCAAAATGTTGGGAAACAATAGTCCGTTTTTAGCTCAAGCATGCTTTCACATATATTCTACACATCTTGCAAGACAAGTTTTAATTCTGTTTCATTACTGAGGAATTTCTAGCAATATATATTGGTGGAGAAAATACGATATTTGGAGCCAGAAGGTGCCACTTAATAGTTGTGTAACCTTGCAAATCACTTAGTTTTTCTGAGCTTCTATTTCCTCTTCAACAAAATGCAGATCAGCACAATGTCTACCCTGGCTTCCAGGATATTGTTGGATTTTGAGGATGAATACAGCTGACTAATCCTTAAGTACTATTGAAATACTAGCTTTCATTGATGATACTATTCATCATCCTTCAACAATGATGATTTGATCAAGGTCACAAAGCTAGTTGGTTGCAGGAATTCACACCAAAGTCTCCTAATGCTAAGACCAGGGCTTATATAACTTGGGGTAAGTCACCTTTAGTATATTAGCCTCAGTTTCCCCATGTGTAAAAGGAATAGATTGGACCAGGTAAGGCAGGGCCTTTTTAAGTTTTAAACAAGCCCTGATCAGAATCCAAGGACAGGATTCTTGTCTAGGTGAGTGAGTATTCACAAAGGCAGGGAGAGGTGTGTATCTGATAACCCTGGGGTTTCCAAGGCTGGCCAGGCTGAGAGCCTCTGCTGCAGTGGTGGTGGCGGGGTGGGGGGGGGGAGTGGCGGTGTAGAGGGGGGCAGGGAGGGTGTGTTCAGTGTAGGCAGCAGCCACCGTGCCCTGCAGAGGCTGCTGCTGCCGCTCCCGGGGGCTCTGCTGGCAGCCCCCACCAGCCCCTGCAATAACATCCTATCATTTGTCACTTCAAACCACATGCATTTTGGATTTGTGCTGGTGCCAGGAGAATTCATAATGAATTCAGTTTCCCATTCATGCAGGAAAGAAAGTAAGGCTTGGGGGGAAAAATCTAAAAACATTGCCTTAGAGTTTCTGTAGAAGATGATGAGCATCACATTTTGAATGGGGCTAAGAGAGTCATGATTTGAGTTACAGTGGTTTGGAATAGCACAGGCCTGATAGCATCGTCAACTAGCATGGCGCTCAACAGTGTATAATGCACGTATACGCATCTTTTCACATTTAAAGCGAATTACCCTCATTTTCTGCTGAGAACCTACACCTCAGGGGATCAAGTAACCTGTGGCTTGGTCATCATTTTGCAAATTGTGTGCTCTCCCCTCTGGACCACTTAGGCTGCTATTGTAGTAAGGTTCATGCAGGAAAGAAAGTAAGTAGCTGTAGTGACTTTGTTCCTGTTGGCCAGTCGTGTCCTCCAAGAGTATAGAACTCCTCAAAAGCAGACTGAAAAGAAAGATGTGTTTGTGGTCACACATCATGACAGAGAAGATTTATAATTGGATATGGTCGCTGAGTACATGCAGAACATGGCAGGCTGACTTGAGCTCTGCCAACCACTCAACTCCTCCACGAATGTGGAAAACTGGGACTTCTTCTTTCTCTTTTGATGGGACTATGACCACAGTCACCCATGGCTTTGGGAGAGGGCAATGTAGAGCCTGCTGAGGAAGGAGAGGAGGCCTGGGGATAGGTTCTGGCAGGAAGGAGTTAGCCCAGGGTTGGGATCATTGACTGGGGAGGTGACTGGCTGCCGTACACATTGCTTGGGGGTTTGGAGTCGGATAGGTCTCACCAGAATCCTTGTTCCACCGTTGGGGCTGGAGGACTCCTGGGGAAGGGGCCTCATTCTCTCTTCCCAGGGCAACCTGTCCTTTCCCTTTCTGGTTATTTAAGCACCTCTCAGTTTGCCCTTCCTAAACTACACTAAGAAGGCCAAAGTGACTCCGTGGCTCCTCAAGAATTGTTAGAGGCTCCCCACCGTCCTCAGGATGAACTTGAACTCTCAGCACTTCAGGATCTAGGCCCCCCAACTCCATTTCTTACTTCTTGTTGACCTAAATCCCCATTGCTCTTTACATTTCCTTACCTTTGCATCTGCTGCCTCAGCCTTGGGAATGTTCTCCTGAATCTGCTAGTCCTCCTTTTAAAAAAAGGCTGAATGGCTTTGGGCAATTCCCTTCACCTTCTTTGTCTCTTGTTTTCACAACTAAAAATCAGTGACAATACTATTGCCTATTCTGTGTACTTACTTGTTTTGATCATCCCCATGAGATCTTTTGCTGGATAAGGTTTTAGAGTAGGTGTTGGCAAACTATCACCTGTGGGATATGTGTGTGTGTGTGTGTTATATTATAATATGTAATTATGTATCATATATAGTAATATGTTTTATGTATAAATTTATAAGATATAAAAGAATATATTTTGTATATTACATATCATATTTGTTGTATTTTATATATATAAATTATATGAAAATTATATAATTATATATGTAAATATAATATATTATGTTATTTATATATAGTTACATATTATACTAAAATATTTTAAATATGTTACGTTTTGCATATATAACTTATATGTACATATAACATGCCTATATACAAATATAAAATTAAATTGAGTATCTAGAGAGAAAGTTCTACTGGACCATAGTCATGCTCATTCTTTTATGTCATTGTCTGTACTTTCCTGCTGCAATAGCAGAATTGGGTAGTTGTAACAGAGACCATATACCTGTAAGTCTAAAATACTTACCGAATGGCTCTTTACAGACGAAGTTAACTGGCCTTGCCTTTACAAAGCTCAGAGTGCTCATATAACACTGCGGGCTAAGCAGATAAGTGGTGTTACTCCTTTTATAGGTGAGAAAAGAGGGGCCTTGAGAAGAAAAGTGAATCAGTTACTGCCACACAGTTTAAAAAAGCAGAGTTTGTACTAGAGCCCAGACTTCTAACTGCAGACAACTTTCTGTTAATCCATGATTATAAATCCTTACCCAAGTTTGTAGACATTGGTTAAATGGTAGACAAATGTAGGATCAAGTGGTGTCAAGGATATTAGCAAATGGGTGAAAAAGCCAGAGCCAGGGAGAGCAGGTTATAAATGCAGGAACCCCAACACTGGGAAACTGGACCACCAGAGCAGAAATTCTGGTGCTGTCAGAATATTCAAGGGGCAGTGCAATTAGCGACAGACGTATGGGAAACCTTCCAACCTCACCAGTGATTAAAGATGGACAATTTTTTTTTAATGAGATACCATTATACATTCTAAATTAGCTAAAGTGTTTAGATAATCATGATATTTAATTCAGGCGATGTTGTGCGGAAACTGGAACACTTATATTACTCATAACAATGTAAGCTAACTTTAAACGACACTATATATTAAGAACTTTTGCAATTCTCTTCTCTGATTCATTGATTCCATTTCTGAAAATCCTTGCTTGAAAATAATTCTGAATCCTGAAAAAAGTATTCATTGCAGAGCTGTTTAGCATCAGATTGGAAATAACTAAGTGTCCAGAAATAGAGAGCTGGTTAAGTAAGTTGTGGTCTGTCAACCTCATTGAATATTATATAGCCTCTAGACCACTAGAAATCAGACAAGAAGATACAAACAAATATTTATAATATGAAGCAAAAAAAAAGTGCAAAATAATAATTGTAATTTTTCTATGGTTTTTCTGTGCAAAAGTCATGTACTGGGACTGGACTGGAACAAGGAGGAATGAAACCAGGTGATTTATTAAGGTGATGACAGTCCTAATCCATTGCTGTTACACTATTGACTGGAGGGTAAAAGACTGGAGATCTTAAATCAACAAGTCAGAAAATGACAGATGCTGGCGAGGATGCGGAGAAAGGGGAACCCTCCTCCACTGTTGGTGGGAATGCAAGCTGGTGCAGCCACTCTGGAAAACAGCATGGAGGTTCCTCAAAATGTTGAAAATAGAACTGCCCTATGACCCAGCAATTGCACTACTGGGTATTTACCCTAAAGATACAAGCGTAGTGATCCAAAGGGGCACGTGCACCCGAATGTTTATAGCAGCAATGACCACAATAGCCAAACTATGGAAAGAACCTAGATGTCCATCAACAGATGAATGGATCAAGAAGATGTGGTATATATACACAATGGAATACTATGCAGCCATCAAAAGAAATGAAATCTTGCCATTTACGACAACATGGATGGAACTAGAGCGTATCATGCTTAGGGAAATAAGTCAAGCAGAGAAAGACAACTATCATATGATCTCCCTGATATGAGGAAGTGGTGATGCAACATGGGGGCTTAAGTGGGTAGAAGAAGAATCAATGAAACAAGATGGAATTGGGAGGGAGACAAACCATAAGTGACTCTTAATCTCACAAAACAAACTGAGGGTTGCTGGGGGGAGGGGGTTGGGAGAAGGTGGTGGGATTATGGACATTGGGGAGGGTGTGTGCTTTGGTGAGTGCTGTGAAGTGTGTAAACCTGGTGATTCACAGACCTGTACCCCTGGGGATAAAAATATATGTTTATAAAAATTTTTTAAAAAAAAGACTGGAAATCTTGTCTCCTGGTGATTAGGTCTGAATCAGTTCAGTTGTCATATTGGCTGATACTGAGGCCTATGTTCCCGTTTACCTCAGGCCAGGGAAGCATCCAGAGCTGGAGGGCAGGTTGAGTCCACAGGTAGGGGTGGGGCTGAGGAGGCATTCCTGCCAGGGTTGGAGCAGTAAGGGAAGAGGGTGCAAGGAGGTGGGCAGGTGTCTGTCAGCAGATGTTCATGGAGGCCTCTCAGCTAGCACGCTGGTTGTGTGACCTTGGAAAGATGTGGACTCGGAATCAAAACTCAGCAACTCCAGGCCTCCCCTTGAGTAACAGAAGATTTGCTCTAGTGGTATGACAGAACATGAGCAGAAAGCATGGTCCAGCACTCAGCTCTAGAGAAGGACTGGCTGACCCTCTACTGGGTGCCAAGAAGACAGGCAGGAATCAGACTCCGCCTTGCCCTGCAGAGCCCCAGAAGAAGACAACTACAATACGCAGAAAGTGAAACACTCTGAAACTGTCCAAAGGAGGAGAGCCTTCCAGCACAGTCTGAACACCTCTGCTGTTAGGAGACTCTCCCATTGGCTTAACTAATGATCATTTCTGCATCGATTGAACACCAATGTTAATCCTATGTTCACATCTAGCTTTTCATTATTTATGAATTTTAACCATGGTCTTGTGGAACATCATATATGGAAAGCCCCATGAGAATATTTTGCACCTTTCCAGGGTAAAGACTCCCCATAGTTCTTTTCTCATTTGGTTTCTTACATTAGATTATGTTTTCCCTTCATGAAAATCCTATCTGAACACAGGGTGACCCTCAGATTCAAATCTTCCCTGGCTTCAGTAATTTAACTTTCTTCTTCCTGTATCAGTTGCTGCTACCACCTCCCCCACTTCCTTTTCCTCCTTAAGCCCCACTCTGAATTCCCCCAGTGAGATGGTAAGCAGGGTCTCTGCCCTCCAGCAGCTATCGGGACAGAGAAGGAGATAAGCCACGTTAGCCAAGAATTCTGAACATCAGGGGAAGCAGACAGCATGAGACTTGGAAGACAGGTAGGATTTGGGCAAGAACACGAAGGGCTTATTTGGGGAACAGTGAGCAGTTCAGTTTGAAATTAATCCAAGAGTTATATTTATCTTATTTCCATTTTCTGGATATATGGAGCATGGTATGGGAAATGAGATTTATCTTGGAAGATGTTCTAGGAGAAAAATAAGTCATCTAGGGGAACTATGAAAGGTTTCCTTCCTTGGACCTATAAGTGGCACAATGGCAGAGACTTGGCACTTGGTTCACAAGTTATTAGGAAGTATTAATCCCAGGAAAAGCAGCAGTAAAACCAAATGTTCCTTAAATGAGTTCCCTCCACTCCTTTCATACAATAATCATCATAATGATCTTATGTATTGAGAGCCTCTGAGAGGTATGGTTGTCTCCATTTCATAGAGGAGACACCTGAGACTCACAGAAGTTAAGAGGCTTGCCCAGCATGGCACAGCTAGTAAAGGTTGGTGGCAGGGCTCAATGGCTTGGATTAACCACTCACTGGCGCTTTTCTCTAGGGATGGTGGGGGAATAAGACATGCCATGAGCGCATTTTAAGAAATTATCAATGGAGCAGAGTCCTAGCAAGCTAAAAGCATCTGCTCCAGAGGATAAAGACCCAAATGTAACTTCTGGGACACTGATACCAGAGTCATTGGACCACACCTCCCTGGGGTAGGTCATAAAGAGAAGAGAAGAGAAGAGAAATTAGATCCTATGGATAGAAGAATAATATAGCTGCTAATAGCTACCCAGATGAAAGTAGGGATGTTGCTAGGAGAATAACATCAATTTAATTCTGAACAATTCTTTGTGGTTCATGAAGCTTTTTCCCTTTGATCCTTTCATGATCATCTTGCCCCAACCCTGTTAGCTGGGGGTGATGATCTCCCTTTTACAAACCAGCACATAGAGGCTCAGAGATGCTATGCGGTTTTCCTTAGATCACACAGCTGCTTAGCAGTGCCATTTGCATTCCAGTGTTCTAAAGCCATCATCCCCACCTTGTACCCCATTCTGTTATATTATTGAAGGCGTTTGGTGACCAATGGGAGAAATCTAGGTGATGCTTTTCAAGAATTGTTGGGGGAGGTGAAAAGAATGGGGTGAAACAAGCCAACAAAATCATTAAGGCTAAACACCAGACACAGACATGAAACAGCAGAGCCCAAGGAACCCTTTCTGAGCTCAGGCTGTCAGAGTGAGCTTGGATGTGTCAGCTGAAACTGAAGTCTACAGCAGAAATGAGGAGGAAGGTGGGACTTACATGGAGAAATGAATGCAGATGGGGTAGATGATGATGAAGGTAGCAAGTCAACTTTGGGTGGGACCCACTTTAGAGAGACTAAGAAAGGGAATGGCAGGGTTTCACAGAGCAGGACAAAAGGAGAGGCTTCCTGAAGAACAAGGACTCTTACTCATTGGTGAAGATGGCGAGTTCGGCAAAAATGTTGAAAGATAGAAATCATTACTAAAATATTCGTGAAGCTCAGTGATGTCATAAAGATCGTATAAAAGCAGAAAGCAGGGGTGTATTCTTAGATAAGCATGAGAGCATCAAAACTCTTATTATAGTAGTTAAGACTGACTTATTTTTTTAAGGGCACTATTGGGAATGAAGAAATTGAATTTGGGGGTCACTGGTACCAGATGACCATCTTCAGAAAGCTGTGGGAAGCGTTTATCCCACGCCCCCTCCAGTCCCATTCCATTCTTTGGCTGGACTCTTGAATGTGGCTGACCACATTGCCAGGTTTGGCTATTTCTGGATATCAACCAGGCGTTGGTCTGTTGACTGTGCTTTTGGTTGGGCTCCATAAGCTGCAATGAGTAATATTCATGAATCCTATTCTAAAGATGCTAATTATTCTTTAACAGTACTATTGTTGGTTATCACAACCCTTTTTATAGAAGTAACCAAGTAATGTTGCAATCAGTCCCCTAAGACCCTAACCTGAAGGAGAATGTTTTAAATGTAAGTTTGCTTCTTAGAGTTCATGAGAAGTTTACAATTTCTGTATCAGGGATCACTGCTTGATTCCTCTTCAAATTTGTTTTTTAAGGTATCCCAAAATAAATTTCTGACAATTAGAGAACATAATCATTTAAAGAACTCTAATTCACAACAATGCTTGGAAAGAAGGTGGTAACTGGATACAGATATTTTTTGAAATTCAGCCTAACTAATGTTTTTTACTGAGGGCCCACTTTTACTCAATGGGGTTTCTGTGTACTGTGGACTTTACCAGATCAAGGGTGATATTCTGTATTTTTGAAGTGTCCTCTCTGAGGTTGAGGTCACTACAAACTGTGGGTATCAAGAAATCAAGGGAGGTGTAGGGAGAGATTATAGGAAGCATGTGGCACAGTGCCCAGACCTGGTTGGAGAGGCTAAAAAGAAATTCTTAGTGGGCCCATCCTGGATGATAACAGATCTGGGAACTTAGGGGTCAGCATGGGACTTGTAGTCACTGTGTATATCCAGTGGGAGGGACCAGCTGGGAGGGACTTCAGCTGGGAGGGACTGATGATGGGACAAGGAATAAGAGGAAGGGCAGGAAAGTACTTTGTGTGGACGAGGAGCTGGGCAGGGCTCTGAGGCTCCCTGGCCTCCTTTGAAGAACTCCCACCTCCAGGAGTCTAGGACCGTGATCGTTCAGACCCCAAGCCTGGTGGTTACATGTGACCAGGAGCTGATATCTATCTGTATATAGAAAGCCTTGGAATGCAATTACACCATGTTTTGGGGCCCAGGGAAAAGGGTCTTAAAAATAAGTTTAATTACATGGAGGCATTCAACCTGCACTCTGCCTTAATCTCAAGTGTTAACCTTTTTGGTTCTGTTTTGTGGAAGTCATGATCCTGAGAGTTGGTTAATCCAAAGGAAACCGTGTTAGGGCAAAGTGTTTAGTAGGTATATTTCAGTGTGAAATACTGAAGGGAGCATGTTCCAACCCCAGAACAACCAACTGCCTGCTATTGACCGGGGCAGGTCATTCAACCTCTGTGAGGCTCACATTCTTTACCCTTGCATTGGGAAACTGGAGAATTCACAGAGTTAATGAAAGTGATAATCAACGAGCGGCAGAAGGGCCTACAGGTGGTGATATTGGTACAAAATGACACACCTGGATTCAAAATGCTGGCTATCTAATTTACCAGCTCTGTAACCTTGGACAAGACAATGTGCTTCTCTGAGACTCCTTTTTCTCAGCTGTTAAGTGAGAATAATAATTGAATGTTAAACTCCTGTGAGGATTAAATCAAATAATGTACACAGACATGTTTGGCACATTAAGTGTGACTATGATTTTATATATATATACATATATATATATATTTAAAAATGCTTTATTGGGGTATGATTAACATGTAAAAAGCTATATCCATGAAACCAGTGACACTATCAAGGCCAAAACACATCCTCTCCCCAAGTTTCCTCCCATTACCTATTATTATTATTATTATTATTATTATTATTATTATTCTGTGGTCAGAATACTTAGCATAAGATCTATTCTCTTAGCAAACTTGAAGTATACAGTGTTGTGAACTATAGTCACTATGCTGTGTAGTAGATGTCCAAAATCTATTTATCCTACTGAAACTTTACACCCTTTGACGGTCTCATCATTATTTTCTCCAGTCTCCAGGCCCTGGCAACCACAATTCTACTCTTCTTTTATGACTGACTATTTTAGATTCCACTTATAAGTGATATCACACAGTGTCTTTTTGTGTTGGGCTTATTTCACTCAGCCTGAAGTCTTCCAGGTCTATTTGTATTATTGCAAATGGAAGGATTCCTTTCTTTTGTAAGGTTGAATAATATTCCATCACATGTTTATAACACATTTTCTTTACACATTCATTTTTCAGTGTTTATTTCCATGTCCTGGCTACTATGAATAATGCTGCAATGAACACCAGAGTTCGGGTATCTCCTTGAGATTTTTATTTCAATTCCTTTGGACAAATACCAAAAGTAAAATTGCTGGGTCATATGGTAGTTCTATTTTTAACTTTCTGAGAAACTTCCACACTGTTTTCCATAATGGATGTACCAATTTACATTTACACCAACAGTGTACCAGGGCTCCATTTCTTCTATATCCTTGCCAACATTTTGTTTTGTTTTGTTTTGTTTTGTTTTAAACAGTCATCCTGAGGTGTGAGGTGGTATCTCATTGTAGTTTTGATCTCCATTTTTCTGATGATGAGTGATGGTGAGCATTTTTCCATGCATTCATTGACTGTTTGTATATCTTTAGAAAATGTCTATTTGGGGGCACCTGGGTGGCTCAGTTGTTAAGCATCTGCCTTCAGCTCAGGTCATGATCCCAGGGTCCTCGGATCGAGCCCCACATTGGGCTCCCTGCTCAACAGGAGGCCTGCTTCTCCTTCTCCCACTCCACCTACTTGTGTTCCCTTTCTCCACTGTCTCTTTCTATATCAAATAAATAAGTAAAAATCTTACAAAAAAAGAGAGAGAAAAGAAAATGTCTATTTGAGCACACTGCTCATTTTAAAAGCAGGATGTTTGGTTATTTTTTTGTTCTGTTTTGTGTTGGTATTGAGTTGTAGGTGTTCCTTATATATTTCAGATATTATATATCTCAGATATTAACCTTTTATCAGATACATGGTTTCCAAATATTTTCTCTCATTACATAGGTTGTCTTTTCATTTTACTGATTGTTTCCTATGTTGTGCAGAAGCTTTTTAGTTTGATGTAATTCCGCTTGTTTAGCTTTGCTTTTGTTTGCTCTGCTTTGGGTATCATAACCAAAAATCATTGCCAAGACCAGAGGCCAGGAGTTTTTTTTCCCTATATTTTCTTCCAGAAATTTTATGCTTTCAGGTTTTATGTTTAAGTCTTTAACCCATTTTGAGTTGATTTTTGCATATGGGTCCAGTTTCATTCTCTCGTTTGTGGATATCAATATTTCCCAACACCATTTATTGAAGAGACTACCCTTTCCACATTTTGTATTCTTGGTGCTTTTGTAAAAAATTAGACCATATATGTGGCTTATTTCTGTCTCTTTATTCTGTCCCATTGGTCTATGTTTCTATTTTTATGATAATATCTTCCTGTTTTAATTACTGTAGATTTGTAATATAATTTAAAATCAGGAGGTGTGATGCCTCCAATTTTTTTCTTCTCAAGATTGCTTTAGCTATTGGGGGAATTTTGTGGTTTTATACAAATTTTAGGATTTTTAAAAATTTCTATAAAAATTGCCATTGGAATTTTGATAGGGATTTCATTGACTCTGTAAATTGCTTTGGGTAGTATAGATATTTTAATTTTAATATTTGGTAGTATAGATATTTTAATTCTTCCAATCCATGGACATGGTATATCTTTCCATTTATTTGTATCTTCTTCAAATTTTTTCAGCTTTATTGAGGTATAATTGACACATAGAAATTATATATATTTAAGTTGTACAATGTGATGTGTTGGTATACATATACACTGTGAAATAATTACCACATCAAGCTACTTAACATATTCATCACCTCACATAGTTACCTTTCTCTTTCCTGGTGAGAAGACTTAAGATTTACTCTCTTAGCACATTTCAAATATACAATATGGTATTGGTAAGTGTTATCACCATTTTGTATATTAGATGCCCAGAACTTACTTATTTTGTAACTGAAAGTTTATACTCTTTAACCAACATGTCTTTATTTTCCCCAGCTTCCAGCTCTTGGCAAAATTCCACTCTCTGCTTCTGTAAGTTTTTACTTACAGAAGTAAGTTAGATTATATAATACTTTATTTCTGTGGTTCTGGCTTATTTTACTTAGCTTAATGTCATCCAGTTTCATCAATGTTGTCAAAAATGGCAGGATATCCTGTTTTTTGTATGGCTGAATAATGTTCCATTGTATATAATGTGAGATATATACACACATCATACATGCATCTTTAAAAATTCATTTATGTATCAATGGACACAAAGGTTGCTTATATATCTTGGCTACTATGAATAATACTACAATGAACTAGGAAGTGCAAATATCTTAAGATATGGAATTCATACCCAGAAGTGGGATTCCTAGATCTTTTGTCAATATTTTATAATTTTCAGTGTACAGAATTTTCATCTCATTGGTTAACTTTATTCTAAGAATTTTAATTTTTTGGTGCTCTTATGGATGGGAATATTTTCTTAATTTCTTTTTTGGATAGTTAGTTATTAGTGTATAGATATGCAACTGGTTTTTCTGTTGATTTTGTGTCCTGTGACTTTACTAAATGTGTTAGTTCTAACAGCTTTTTGGTGAACTCTAGATTTTTTTTATATATAGAATCATGTCATCTCTAAACAGAGAAAACTTTACAAGTAGAGAAAATTTTCTAATTTGGATGTGTTTCATTTTCTTCACAATTGCTCTGTATAGGACTTCCAATACTATGTTGAATAGAAGTAGTAAGAGTCAGTACCCTTGTCTTGTGTCTGATCTTAAAGAAGCTTCTCACTATTGACTGTGATGTTTGCTGTGGGTTGGTCATCTATGCCCTTACTATGTTGAGATACATTTTTTCCATACCTAATTTCTTGAAAGCTTTTGTCATAAAAAGATGATGAATTTTGTCACATGTTTTTTCTGCATCTACTGAGGTGATCATTATTTTTATCTTTTCTTCTGTTAATGTGAAATATTGCATGTATCAATTTTTCATATGTTGAGCTAATCTTTTATCCCAGGGATAAATTCCATTTGATCATGCTGTACGGTCCTTTTGTTGCGTTGTTGAATGGGTGTGGTATGATCTTGTAGGCTGAGGATTTTTGCATCTGTTTATCAGGGATATTGGCCTATAATTTTCTTTTCTTGTAGTGTCTTTGTCTGGCTTCGGTATAAACCTGGCCTCCTAAAATGAGTTTGGAAGTGTTCTCTTCCTCTTCCTGTTTTTGGAAGAGTTTGAGAAGGATTGGTGTTAATTCTTTAAGTATTTGGTAGAATTCACCAGGGAAGCTGTTTGGTCCTGGGCTTTTCTTAGCCTGGAGTGTTTTGATTGCTGATTCAATCTCCTTATTTGTTATTTGTCTGTTCAGATTTCCTATTTCTTTGTGATTCAATCTTGATAGATTATATGTTTCCAGGAATTCAGCCATTTCTTCTAAATTATCTAATTGTTGGTGTATAAGTGCTCATAGTATTGTCTTACGATCCTTTGTATTTTTGTGGAATCAGTTATAATTGTCTCATATTTCATTTGTAATTTTATTTATTTGAGTCTTTTCACCCTTTTCCTTATTCTAATAAAAGGTGTATCAGTTTTGTTTATCTTCTCAAAAAATTAACTCTTAAAAAAAAAAAAATTAACTCTTAGTTTTATTGATCTGTTCTAAGGCTGTTAGTGGAGACTATAAGCCAGTTACTATCTGTGGATGGTTGTGAGGATCCATGTGCTGAATGCTGTGAATCCCTACCCCTTTTTTCCCCTCCTAGCTGTTCCCAGATGATTCTGCTATACCCATCCCCTGAGTGTTCTGGGTGGGGTGAAATAGAACTGGGTCTTGGGCAATGTCCTGTAAGACTAGGGAAGTTGGGGACTTACTTTGCTCTCACTTTCCCTTGTGGGAAATGTTATGGGCAAAGGGGATCTCTCTTGGTCCTGACTTGTGCCACCCTGGGGGAGAGTGGGCACTGGTAAAATAAAATTGCTCTTCTTATAACCCTCAGTGCATCTATTCTTGGATTTTTTGCTCCACCCAGGTTCTGGAACTTCTTAACTATACTCCTGAGCTCCAGTAAAGGTATTGTCATCCCTGAGTGGCTGCTAATAACTCTCAGTGTTTCTGTGAGAGTTATGAAAGTTAGGACTCATATGCCATTTTTTCCTGACATACCATGATTATATTTTAATTAATTAATTAATTTTTAATTTTTTTTCATGATTATATTTTAAAGAAAATAAAAATAAAAAAAGAAATTCCCCAAGTTTAGGGTGAGTTCTAGAAGCTTCCAGAAGGTTCTACACCTAAGTGGATCCCATAGAGCTTGATAGAGAAGGCCAAGGGAGCTAGAGTGGCTCAGACCGGTAAAAGGAAGATGTTTAATAGTGTAAGAAGACCAGCTGCCAAGTGGGCTCGTGGCCTGCTTTATAAATTACTCCGAGCCACAGTCGGCTTGTCCTGGGCAGGGGGAGGGAAAGTGTGCTCAATGGTTCAAGAGGACACAGTTAGGACCAGTGATAGGTTGCTGCAAAGGAGAGCCTGGCACAGTATGAGGAGGCCCTTCCCAGCAGGCTTTTCCAAATACTGGAAGGCTCCTCAGAGTAACTAAGCCAGTCACAGATGTGATGGTGTACAGACACAACTCAAGACCCACCTCTGTGAGCTCTTCAAGACAAAGGCAGTGAAAGGCCTAATTCCCTGAAATGGCCCCGTCATTTGAAACTGCTAATCCTCTCTTACAAACTTGTAGTCTTTTTTCCTTTTCAGGTAGGTTCATAAATTCATAAACTTTTGTCCTTTCTATAGCAGCAAATGATATTAGAAAGCTAATTAGCTACAGAGCTAATTTTCATGTCAGAGTGAAATTATAGGTTTCATGGTATAGAACCAAATTATCTCTCTGTCCCTCCTCATCCTCCACTCCCGACCCACTCCACTTCCTTCTTCTAGCATATGTATATACTCCCCTCTTCTGTCTGGTCACAAATGTCAGGAGAGAGGGGTAGTCACTTAGGAGCCCCTTTCTCTTCTGTGTCAGGCATATTTGCATTTGCAAACAGCTTTAATTGAGCAGAGTTTTCATTGCTCTTTTTCCTGCTCCATTTTTTAAATGCAAATGTTAATGTTTGGTTAGCATGGGTTCAGAATTAAGCTTCTGCTACCTGTGGCTGCCTCCTTCCCTGGGTTCTCAATAAGCACTGTGGAGTATCACAACCTGCTGAGAGCTTGTGAGTCCTGGAAGGCTGGAGTCCAGCTAATTGCCAATCATGCTGAGAGGGCTGGGCAGAGCCTTGTCTCACTTACCAGCTCTCATGGAGTCCTGCTTCCTACCAGCACCAAAAGAGAGAAAATTAGTGTGCTGGGAACAGAAAGGGGGATGCGGAAAAGCCTGCTATTTGGAATTAGGTTCTGGATTCTCTTTTGGCATGAAAACTCTGTGGAATTCAGAAAGCTATCAGAGGTCATCAGGTTTGAGTCTCCAAAGCTGGACTCTCTGAGACAGTGTTCTTAATGGTTTACTATCAGACCTCCTTTGAACACTCCCACTAGTGAGGGGCTCCTTCCTGCACAAGGCAGCCTCTTCTACTGATAGGTAAGCTCTGTTAGAAAAGGTATACTTAACGTTGAGCCAAAATTAATTTCACCCATTGGTTTCAGTTTTTGCATGGAACATGGATGAGCTCATTTCCAAATGGCAACCTTTCAGATGTCTGGAGGCAAGTCTTATGGAGCCTCAAATGCCTTCTCCCCTGCAAACTAAAGATTCCCAGTTTCTTCAGATCTGTAACACATCCGACCCTTTCTCCACCCTGCTCCTCTTCCCGGTGTGGACTCGGGTTATCTGGCTTCTATGAAGGGACTTGTAACTGGGAGTGTGGCAACCCAGCTATGGATTGATCAGTACAAGGTAGAACGGGGCTGCTCATCTCCCTCCCATTCATATGAGCTCTTCTTATTTACCAAGGCTGCCCAAGATGCTACAGACTTCGCATTGTCTATCCTTGCCAAGCCTACAGCCAATTACAGCTCTAAGCTCTTTCTAAAAAAGATGTTTTCTAACTGAATAAATAATGAGTGATTCAACCCTTAGTGTGGGACCACTGAGTTTCTCATTTAGTGAAAAAGAAAATATATTCTTCTAAAGTGTCAGATTGAGCTATAATCACAGAGGATATGTTTATAGTGTATCCAGTTTTCTCTTTCAGAAATCAAGGACCTGGATGTTCAGAAGTCTTAGCAAGGGTAGTATCCCAGGAACCTGGGTGCCTCCCTTGTCCAAGGCCTGCAGTGCATAAATTTGATAGAAGAGAGAGGTCAAATCTAAAATCTATAAATAATCCTATGAAGTTATCAGTTTGAAAGGAACTAATCAGTGAAGAAGCATCTAGAAATGAGTCCTTGGGTAGGAATGTGTGGAAAAAGGGTTGCCAGAAAGCCTATAGCTTTTGGAGGTTGACTTGGAAGACTGCTTGGGAAAGGACATGTGAAGGAAGCATGGCAGTGAGAAGAGAAGCCACAGAAGATAACACATTTCCTGTTTCCCTCTAGAACCAGTGTCACTCCACCTCCATCACTATGACAACCCACATCCCATGAGAAGTGGTGTTTGTAGGAGAGACAGGAGGAGCACCCCATTATGGTGGCCTTTGCCCCCAGTTCAGAAGTGTTTGTCTTGCAAGGTCTCACCCAATAATATTTTCTTCTTCTGGACTCTAAGCATATTTCATTATATAAGAGCCCTAGAAAACCCCACATGGATCTGGCTCTCCTGACATCTTGGCACCAAGGACATTTTTGTTAGACTCATATATGAGCTCTTTCATGTTTAGAACCAAGAGATAAGATGAATCCTCATATTGTACAAATTTTACATATCAAAAAGTGGAAAGATAAAGGATCCATGTTGTATTTATTTATTTTTTTTTGTTTTTTTTTTTTTTAAAGATTTTATTTATTTATTTGACAGAGAGAAATCACAAGTAGATGGAGAGGCAGGCAGAGAGAGAGAGAGGGAAGCAGGCTCCCTGCTGAGCAGAAGCCCGATGCGGGACTCGATCCCAGGACCCTGAGACCATGACCTGAGCTGAAGGCAGCAGCTTAACCCACTGAGCCACCCAGGCGCCCCCATGTTGTATTTATATGACCAGGCTCTATTAACAAAAACAAGGCTGCGCTGGGTGGCCTTAGCCTTAGAAAAGGAAATGTAGCGTGTGTGTGTGCTGGCCGCACTGTGAACAAAAAGAGCTAAACAGTGGATCTCTGCATAGGATGACCAGTATGATTTGCAGCAATTCCATTTCCATATACCCTTTTATTGTCAGCATCTAGGCATTCCTGCTAAAATGAATCCCTTCAGGACATGTTGGCTATCTATAATAAGAGAAGGATCATTTGATTTTTATCACTATTTCTGGACCCTCATAGTAGATATTAGGCATGGCGCTGATCCTGGTATTCTTGAATGACTCCATTTGCAGTTAGGAAATTTGAACTTCTGGAAACTGCTGTTTGCTGTAGGCAAGGGCATCTTGTGCTAGGGTGAGTTTTTGTGAATAGCAATGTTGTGGACAGGTTAGTTAGACATGGATGGAAAGGAAACAGGAAAGTGTGATGCCTATAAGTGGAGAAGGAACAAGGTAATACTCACAGATGCACAAAGTTGCTTTTTTAAGGTTTAACCTGCCCACGAGTTATTTTGAATACACAACTTCATTGAATCCGTACAGCAACCTGTGAAGCACAACAACAATCATTTTGCAATTGAAAAAAAGCAAAACAAAACAAAAAACTATTTTTGGAAGACATGAAATGACTCACTCAATTAGCAGTGGACGGGATTGGACATGCACCCAGGACTTCTCTCCATCAGTCCCACACTCTCTTTTCTGCTCTCCCCCAAGCTGAAGGTCTTGGTTCCAAAGATTTGTGGATGAGAGCTGGAAGCTCTGGGCTACCAGGGAAAGGAATCTTGGCTCAAATCCCAGAGCAAAGCTGCCCTCAAGGGTTGGATCTTGGATGATATGATTGATTCAACCAGAATGTCCTGGGGCTTAGTAAGTGCCAGTCGGTGAAGAAATGGAGATAGATCAGACACAGTCCTTGCTTTCAGGAAAGCCACAGTGTGGGGAAACAGCAGATTCACATGAAACAAATTTTTTTGAATCACAGCCTAAGATGCGTATGGGCAGGGCAAAAGTAGTGGTGCATACATCGATGATCATGAACTAAGAGTTCTGTGGCAGATGAGACCAGAGAGTGCCAGAAATGTCAGGAAGACGGGTAAAACCATTGAGTATGGGAGGCTGGGAGAGAGAATTCAAGGTACAGGAGAAGCTCTGAGTAGAGATGCTGAGCTAGGTGTGCTCGTTGCCGTGTTGATGCTGAGGAAAACGTCCAATTTCCCAGAATGTGGCCTACAACAGAGAGATGGGAAAACAAGCTTCCAGTTCCCCTTGAATTTGCCTGGTTTTCAAGTCTTGAAAAAATGACTTGCCCCGCTGTGCCCTCGATAAAGCCCCTGTAACTGATGGGTAAATAGCTAAGTGGAAAGAAGAATAAATTCATATATATTTTTTAAATGACCACAAAATGGCCTCCACAAGCACATCAAGAAAAAGAAATACATCTGCAGCCTCACCTTTTATTTTGATAGGCTTTGCCAGAGGCTTCTTCCTAGAAAAGCTGCAGACAAATGGCCTTGTCTCAGAATGCTGTGATGTGGTGGCATCTGCAGTGGGCCACAAGGACTGATTTCATCATTTATTTCCAGTTTTCTGGCCAAGGCACTGAATTAAGCTGTGCACACAGTGGGATGCATTGTTTCTGGACTGGCAGTCCATCATGGTTGAAAATGAAAACAACTGAAATTTAAAAATATCAATCAAAGGCATTTCCTAAAGAATAAAACCAAATCTGATCTACCCAGAGCCACATGCTAATCAGTTTAAGCTAATAAACAAATTCAGTGAAGTTTCAGGATACAAAATCAACATGCAAGAATGAGATTCATTTCTATATACTAACAACGAATTATCTGAAAAGGAAATTAAGAAAACAATCTCATCTACTATAGCAGCAAAAAGAATAAAATACTTGGGAATAAGTTTAACCAAGGAAATGAGAGGCTCACACACTGGAAACCACAAAACATTGATGAAAGAAATTAAAGAAGACACAAATAAATGGAAATTTAGCCCATATTTATGGTTTGGAGATTTAACATTGTTAAAGTGTCTATGCCAGCCAAAGTGATCTACAGAGTCAATGCAAGCCCTATAAAAATTCCAATGATATTTTTTTCAGAAATAGAAAAAATAATCCTAAAATTAATATAGAACCACAAAAGATCTTGAATAGCCAAAGCATTCCTGACAAAGAAGAACAAACTAGAGGCATCACGTTTCTTGATTTCAAAGTATATTGCAAACCTGCAGTATTTAAAATAGTAAGGTATTGGCATAAAAACGGATGTGTAGACCAATGGAACAAAATAGAGAACCCCATCACCCCCACCTTCAGTGAGGGTGCCAAGAATACATAGTGAAGAAAGGATAGTCTCTTTAATAAATGCTGTTGCAAAAAAACATATCCATATGCAAAAGAATGATATTGGACCCATATCTTACATCATACAAAAAAAAAAACCTCAAAATAGATTAAATATTTAAACATAATACCTGAATCTATAAAACTAGAGAAAGAAAAAGAGGAAAAGCTTCATGATATTGGTCTAGACAATTATTTCTTGGATATGACAGCAAAAACACAAGCAATAAAAATAAAAACAGGTGGGATTACATCAAAGTAAAAAGGTCATGTACAACAAAAGAAATAGTCAACAGAGTGAGCAGGTAGCCTTTGAGTGGGAGAAAATATTTTTAAGCCATATATCTGATAAGGCGTTAATATCCAAAATGTATAAGGGACTCCTATAATTCAAGAGCAAAAAAATAATTAATTAAAAAATGGGCAGAGGACTTAAATAGACATTTTCCAAAGAAGACAGACAAATGGCCAACAGGTATATAAAAAGATGCTCAATATCACTGATCATCAGGGCAACGGAAATCAAAACCACAGTGAGATATCACCTCATACCTGTTGGGATGGCTCTTATTCAAACCCTCACTCCCCCCACCCCCACACTCCCCACCAAAAGCCAAAGGTAACAAGGGCTGGTAAAAATCTAGAGAAATTGGAATGCTGGCACATTATTAGTAGGGACTGAAAATGAGGCAGCTGCTATGGAAAATAATAAGGAGATTCCTTTAAAACCTAGAACAGAGGGGCGCCTGGGTGGCTCAGTGGGTTAAGCCGCTGCCTTCGGCTCGGGTCATGATCTCAGGGTCCTGGGATCGAGTCCCACATCGGGCTCTCTGCTCAGCAGGGAGCCTGCTTCCCTCTCTCTCTCTCTCTGCCTGCCTCTCTGCCTACTTGTGATCTCTCTCTGTCAAATAAATAAATAC
>NC_081565.1:31463289-31478948 GCF_022355385.1 Mustela nigripes
CAGTGGGTTAAGCCGCTGCCTTCGGCTCGGGTCATGATCTCAGGGTCCTGGGATCGAGTCCCACATCGGGCTCTCTGCTCAGCAGGGAGCCTGCTTCCCTCTCTCTCTCTCTCTCTCTGCCTGCCTCTCTGCCTACTTGTGATCTCTCTCTGTCAAATAAATAAATACAATCTTAAAAAAAAAAAAAAAACAACCTAGAACAGAACTAACACATGATCCAGCAATCCTTCTTCTGGGTATATATCTAAAAGACTTGAAATCAGGATCTCGAAGAGATATTAGCCCACCTATGTTCATTGCAGTACTATTTATAATAACCAATCAATGTCCATTATGAACAGGTGCCATTCATCTGCTGTTTGCCGTTTACCACAGCATGCATGGACCTGGAGGACACTGTACTAAATGAAATCAACCAGTCACAGGAAGGACAAATACCACATGATTCCTCTTACATGAGGCATCTAAAATAGTCCAACTCATAGGAACCCAGAGTAGAATGGCGGTTGCCTGGGGAAAATGGAGTGTTGTTCTTCAATGGGCATAAAGTTTCAGTTATACCACATGAGTAAATTCTAGAGCTCTGTTGTACAAAATTGTGCCTATAATCAACAATACTGTATTGTGCACTTTTTAAGTGCATCTTTTTTTTCCCCCCAAAAAAAGGCCATCTACATGGAGGCTACTTCTTATCTCTGGACCTCAGTTTTCCCAGCTATAGAAGGACCAGGCTGGACTTAGTGATTGCTAACTGTAAACGTTAACATAAAAAAAAGTTCATTCTAAGTGGGCTCCTTGGTGTTTTGAAAGAGCAATGGGTCAAAAACGATGTAACGGTGAATTGTTAAGTGAAACTTTTAAAGATCTTAATATGAATTAAAAGGAGCAAGATTTCACTTGTTCTTACGGTTATTCCCCTGTCCCAATTAAAACAATAGTGCTAGAAGGAGGGAGTAACTTCCCCCTGTCTCATTGCCTATAAGCAACCTCTGTTAACATTTTGACATGTTTCCATTCAGGACTAGTTCCATGTTGCTTTTTTGGTTGTTTGTCTTTTTTTCCCCCCATAGTTAAGTTTATACCATGTGGGCACAATTTGGGGGGTCCTACTTTTAGTTAATCGTTTTTGGTAATCCAACAAATAAACATGTACGGATAACCCATTACGCACAAGGCGTAATGCCAAACGTTAAGGAAACGGAAATGAACAAGATGCAGTTCTAGCTCTAAAGAATCTCATAGCCTCGATGGGAAAATAGATAAGGAACCCAATAACTAAAACTGAGTGTAATAAGTTCTTTAGGAGAGGAAGCACACCTTCCTGTGGGACAGAAAAACTTCTCAGTGGTTACAAGGTCTTAAGTTGAAACAAGTATGAGAAAGCACATGGCTGCTTAGCAAAACATTCTATTTCATAAGTACTCTTACAGCCAAGTGTGAGCAAGAAACTAAGTTGTGGTTAATATGGTTGGGTGTCATATATTACCTTTTCTGGATCCTTCCTTTGTCTCTCTAGCCCTCCACTGGTGGCTGGAAAGGGAAGGGATAGTGGAAGCATAAGCAACCACCTTAGAACGATAGAGCAACAGGATAGGAGTCAGGTTCCTATAACAGTTCGCAACTGCTTGCACTTGGATCGATATACAAGAGAGAAAAAAAAAAAATCACCTACCTTGTTTAAAAGCCACTCCGATATTTGTGTCTTTGTTATAGCAGCTAGAACCTCAGTCTTACCTGCTGCAGGTGGCAGTAGATGGAGTCTAGAGAAGCAGTCAGGGAGGAGGGGGTCAGAGACAGAGGAACTCATAAGACGTTCTCAGATGTTTGAACTGAATCCTGAAGGCATGGGTGAGCTATTGAAGAGTTGTAGACAGGAGAGTGACATGATCTAGTTTGCATTTTGGGAAGATCTCTCTGGCTGCTTCATCAAGAATAGATCAGAGCCAGCAAGAATGGAGACAAAGAGGCCTGTTAGAAAGCTGTTGCCATCATCCAGGTGAGTGAAGTTAGTATAGTGACTACCATATTTGGAAGTTCCTGAAAATACTATAAGACATGTTTAGGAACACTGAATGTGGCAGTAGGAAAGAGAGTCAAACCTCCTCGGTTCTTTCTTGGACTCACTAACAGGAGGCACAAGAGGAAGATCATGATTTGGAGTTTGGAGGACGGTTGACCTTGGGATAAGAAGTTCAGCTTCCAAAGTGTTGAGTTTAAATGCCTGTAGGACCTTCAGATGGAGGCTTATAGATCTAGAATTCTTTCTGGATATCTGGGCTAGAGTTACAGACCTGGGAATCATTAGGGTAGAAATGGTCACCAAAGTCATAGGAACAAAGGAAACCATCAGGGAGAGAGCCAGCCATAAAACAAGGGGCCTGTGGCCAGAGCTGATGTTTAAGGGGAGCACTGGGGAAGAGGAAAGAACCTGCGCAAGAAACCCACAGAGCTTCTGAGAAGTGTGTGTCACCAAGACCAAGGGGAGGTGGTGGTGTAGATGACAGAGCCCAGCCATGCTAAATGTTACAGAGAGGCCAATTAAACTAGGAGCGCTAAGCATGGTGTTCTGTGAGCTGGGCATTTACTCAATACATGTTGGAGTGAATTGCTAATTGGTAAACCACTAAATTGATGCTGTTGTTTTTAACTTAATTGTTTGCTCTGTTTTGGTTTTCATTAGAAACAGCACATCTAAATTGTGTTTGTCGAGACAAAGTGGTAAACCCTGTCTATGTTAACTCTTGTTTCTTGGGCTAAGTAATGAACTTAAAACTTAAAAAAAAAAAAAAGAAAGAAAGAAAGAAAAGAAAAGAAAAAAAAGGAAAGAAACTTTGTTGTTTTGAGTGACTATAAAGGTACTATTTATTTACCAACAGGTTTTTGACAAATGCATATAAAAATAAAAGTAGAAAATAAAGCTCATGCCAGGCAAGGCAGATGGAGGCCAGTGGCGATTTCCTTTGGTCGCGGTCATGGTCCGTAGCAGCCACCCCCAGGAAAGAAGACTGGGAAGAGTGTGGGTTCAGGTGTGGAAGTCAGCATGGCAGTTTCAAATAACTGCTCTTTGCCTTCTGCGAGGCCAAGAGGCTTCTGAAACTCTGAGGAAAGCTTTGGACTTGCTCCCCAGAAAAATACCCAGAGAATTCATGCATACCATTTTGCATTCAATTTCTGTGGGACCCTGAGATGTCTGAGGACTTCCAAACTCAGAATTGTTTCCACGGAGAGCCGTGCCCCTCTTTTCACTAACTCCTGTGTGTTCCTGACAGAAATTGTCCACAAAGGCCGCTAAGTGCCTGGGCTGGGCCTTGTCGTCTCTCTGTCCCACAGCCTCAGAGACGTGGAGCTCGCTCGGGGCTTCTGACTTGCACCCACTCTCAACCACCACTGGCCTCACCAGTGAGATTCCTTTTCAGGCCAAAGGAACAGTTTGGAGCCACTGGAATCATCCTTTATTGTCACAGCCATTGTACGATGAGAAAACCAAGGATCAGAGATCTGCAGAGATGAGCAGTCCGTGAGTAACAGCAGAGCAGGGCTTTGAGTTCGAAGGTTCTGGGGACTCAAAGTTGCATGTTCCACCGTCACACACTGCCTCCTCTGCAAGGTATGCTGGTTTCCTCCAGATTCTCCACCTTCCCTTAATATCCATAGCCCTAATGCTCCCAGGTCTGTGGCTCACCATCCTCTACCCTACAGAACTGCTTGCTAGCCCTTTGGAGTCACTCGGCTGAATTGCTAGATTTGAGAATTGATATCATCCTGATTAGACATTTATTGGCCAGATTCCTTGTCTGTCAGAGTGCCAGCTGATAGGCTGACAGGCACAAGCTCCAACCCTGGGGACTGTCTGGTTTGAGCAGCGAGCCGTCCTGTTAGCGGCTGGCTGGCCCCACAGCCAAGCCTGGAAGGCTGGAGGGGAGGGTCGGAGTGGTGGGGGGGATCGCCAGATGACGGATAGGAGACAGCGAGTCTGCACAGGGCATAGGGAGGCTTTCTCTCCAGCTCTGGTTTTATTTATGCATCATTTAGACCCCAACGACTTCCCAAAATAATTTGATGTGGCTAATGGCTTAGGTTTATCTACTGTTTCAGTTTACAGAGCATAGCTGTTCAGTGATCAGATTTGAATCGTGGAAACATCTTTGGAAGTGGGTGATACAATTTCCATTTTACAGATAAAGAGCATTGAGGTCGGGGTAGGGAAAGTAATCTACCCAAGGTGACTGAAGTACGTAACAGTCAGAGCTGACACCCAAATTCGGGGCTACAGACTCTAAAATTGCTCTATTTGCACTATATATGCTGCTTCCCAACAAAGTGTACGTAGGAGGCAGGGGAGGGCTGAGTGCTTATAAGGAGGTGGGGTGTGTGTGCCAGGCCTAGGGCTGGTGTGGGGTTGCGGCAGCTGGGCTGAGAAATGTCTGTGCTGCCCCTGGGATTCTTGCTGGGATGCTGAGCCCCAGTGGAGTGACTACGTGCTGCTGCCTGGGCCTCTGAAGGCCTTTCCCTGGGCAAATATCATCTCAGCAGAGAGCTGGCTAGCTGGCCTAAGAAACGTAGCCAGGGCAGGAGACTGCTTCCCCAAGGGCTGTTGGAGCCTATGGGGGCTGCTCTTACTGCTCTCCTTCTCTAACTCAGCATGAAGGCCTGCTCACCATGAACTCTGAAATGCCTTGCCCTCTCTTCCCACCTGGACTTGTTCATGACCAAACCATTTTACCTAAGCTGGAGTCAGGAAAGAAGCCTTAGAAATCATTAGTTCTAATGCTTGATCTTTGACAGAAAGATCTTTGACAGAAACTGAGGATCAGAGCACGTGTTTTCTATACCGTTCTTCTAAGATCCTGTGTTCTGTAAGTGGTACTGCCAGGGCCCTTAGGCCATGTTCCCAAGCTTTGCCTTGCCATTATTGGCATCCTGCACTGACCTCAAATGGTCTGCCGTATCCCCTGCACCAGCTAGAACCTTGACTTGCCTACACTTTAACAAGTGTCACAAGGCTGGGAGCTCTCCCACAGCCCCAGCCTATGGTAGTCTAGCTGGAGGCAAGGGTGTGTTGCCAAAATCCCAGTCCGAAATAGCCAGATGTCTTTGACCTATCCCATTAGACAGAGAATGAGGTCAGCTTTAGGGAAGGCAGAATGCTGGGATAGAAAATCCCTTCCTCCAATCCCTTCAGATCCCTTAGTATTTGAGTAAGGCACATGGGGTTTTACCATAAGAAATAGTCTGAGATTCTTGCAACAATGTATCCCAGTCCTTTCAAATGAGTCCCTGGTCTGCCAATAATTCTCCCTTTGCTTTTGGGTGCATCAGGGTTAAGCCCCAGCTGAGGTCAAATGCACTTCAGTCCTCTTATCTCACGTTGGAGGGGCCGCAAGGAAGAATTAGGAATCACACACTGCACAAAGGTGTTGCAAGACTGAAAACTAGAGGAAAATGGACTAAAAGGAGATATGGTATCCTGCAAACACGCTGTACAGTGGACTGTCGCTGTTCACATCCTCGTAATGTATCAAACCGCCCCCCGCCAAGAGTGGCAAAACCCTGGAAAAGGTAAAACTGATGGTTAGGGAATTCTTTTTTTGGAAAAATGCCCCTTCTTCAAACACATAATTAGTGATTTAGTTTGCCTAGTTAGAAAAAAAAAATTAGTTGTTTAAAATGGTTTAAAGTGTACCAATATTTACCAAATGCAGGATTATGCACGTAGCACCATGTTGAGTTCTGTAGATTCAGAGGCAAGAAAAGTGACTGAGTGTGTACCCTCCACGAGCTCATTTTAACGGGGGGATGACACATGGACGCATAATCACGGTCCAGTATCACGAGGCTGGAGATAGAAATAAACATCATTTCTATCAGGAGTCAGGGAAGACTTGCCCGAGAAGCTGATGGCTGAAGGGCTCTCAGGGCTGGTGTAAGAAGATGGGGTTGGGGGGCACTGAAGGTATTATTGGTTAAGAGTTTTTGCAAAGGCACAAGAGCAAGAAGCTACCTGCATTTAGGACTGGGAATATGAAATGGGAGGGAGGACCAGTGACTGGAAGTGATACTGGAGAGGCAGGCAGGGGCCTGGCAATGACACTGCGCGTATGTCCAGCCAGTTATTATTATTATTATTATTTTACTCCGACTGTAAAGAAACCAGGGAATTTTCACCTTTTCAATATAAGCTGTTGAACTGAGGAGCTAGCATTTGTCTTTATATGTTGTATTATTGCTATTGCTATTAATATTAGGATCTTAGGGGCGCCTGGGAGGCTCAGTAGGTTAAAGCGTCTGCCTTCGGCTCAGGTCGTGATCCCAGGGTACTTGGATGGGGCCCCACATTGAGCTCTCTGCTCAGCAGGGAGCCTGCTTCCCCCTCTCTCTCTGCCTGCCTCTCTGCCTACTTGTGATCTCTCTCCGTCAAATAAATAAATAAAATCTTTAAAAATATATATTAGGATCTTAAAATGACAAGTTAGTTTTTTCGGGATTCATTTTAAAATGTACAAACTGGAGAATTCAAACTTTTATGGAGTAAAATTCTATGGGTTTTGAAATGCATAGAGTCATGTATCCACTGCCACAGTTTCATCTTCCAAAAATGTTCACTCACGTTGCCCCTTGGTAGTCAGTCCCTACTCCCTCCCCAACCCTGTTCTCTAGCTCTATAGTTTTGCCTTTTCCAGAATGTCATACAGATGGAATCCTATAGTATGCAGACAGGCAAGTTGTTAACACGAAAAAGAAATGATAGAATTTGTACCTTTTTGAGTTCAAGAATTGGAATGTTTTGTTTTGTTGAGATTTATTTATTTATTTTAAGGGAGCAAGGTGGGGGTGGGGGGCAGGAGCAGAGGGAGAGAGACTCTCAAGCAGACTCCCTGCTGAGCTTGGAGCCCATGCGGGGCTGGATCTCAAGAGCCTGAGATCATGACCTAAGCCTAAACCAAGAGACTGATGTTTAAACCACCGCTGCCCAGGCACCCCTGGAATGTTTTAATAAAGTGGGAGGAGAGAGAAAATCATTATGATGGGTGAAAAGTTAGTGACTATTGAAAACATGGCTTTCTAGCCTTCCTCCACATTATTGATAAAAAGGTTGAGCAGGGCGCCTGGGTGGCTCAGTGGGTTAAATAAAAACTTTGCCTTTGACTCAGGTCATGATCCCAGGGTCATGCGATAGAGTCCCGCATCGGGCTCTCTGCTCAGCAGGGAGCCTACTTCCTCCTCTCTCTCCCTGCTTCTCTGCCTACTTGTGATCTTTGTCTGTCAAATAAATAAATAAAACCTTTAAAAAAAAAAAAAAGGTTGAGCAAGAAAATGTCTAAATCTGGATCCTTTTGCAGACCTCGTGAGCCTCCATCCAGGCTGTCATTGTTAGTAACCTACACTTTATGGACGTATTTGTTAACTCTCCAGTGTGTCTCAGCTCTCCAGTCGGTTCCTCTTCATGCACTTGCACGAATAGATTGCTGACTTGGGCAAATGCCTTGCTGAGGTTCACTGGCACCCACTAAAGAAATTCCCTGATCTGTTCTTTTATCAAAAAAGAGAATAAATATGGTTCAGTTGCATTGGTGGGGCATCGGTGCCAGTTCTTGGTGATCATAGGTCTCTGGGCTATGATGAAAGAACTTCCAAGTTCTAGCTCTAGGCACTGTTGTGAGAACCAGCAAGTTTCCATAGGCTGGCAGCTGGTGTAGGCGGATAAAGGAGTCTAAGAAGCCAGGAGAGCAAGCAAGCCTGTGATGGAGAAATTGTACATGGTGTCAGCCTCCAAAGTTACAGAGGGCTCTATCCGATCAATTGTATCTGAGGGCTGAAGCTTTAATGAAGGGAGAAAAGGGATCATTTTCATATAATGCTATTATCATTTTTATGTTGTGGGAGGTTTATTAATAAATTAGAATTTATGAGGAAGAATCAATTCTGGATTATTCTTGTGGTTTTAAAAATCTTGGATTTTTGTGGTTTATGAAAAAGCTATTAGACATAATACATTATCATGGTAAAACCTTCCCATCAGAAAGATAAAAGGCGACAAATAAAAGCCTCTCCCTTTCCTTCTCTTCCTATTAGCATTCCCCAGCATTAATTTTCTTGCATATTCTTACAGACTTTTCTGTATATATACAAATATATACATTTCTTCTTGGATCAAATGGGATTATATCATGCAGTACTGTCACTTGCTTTTTACTGTGTGGTGTCTTAGTGTGTGTCAGACACCATCCTGGGTTAGAACACAGAGCTTAACCTGCTGTTTTTTAAACAGCTGCATGATATTCCATAGTATCTGTGCACCATAATTTATTCTGATGGGTCTCCTTCGGAAAGAGATTTAGATTACTTTCTTTCCTTTCTATCCCAAATAATGCCTCTGTGAGCATCCTCATATGTCTGTCTCCTTTACTCTTTGCAGGGGGCTGCCAAGGATCAGCATGAAGGAAAACAGTTTCTCAAATTCAAGTCCGTCTATGCTCAAATGCTCTTGTCTTTTGTTGATATGGTGCTTCTCTCATAGGGTTCAGCCCCCATTTGAAATGAATCTTTTAATAAGTCCGACCTTTTTGTTTGTTTGTTTCTCTCTTTTTAAGCATTTCCTCTCTGAAAGACCTCATGCAGCCCCATAGGTTTTTTCTTGAAGACTTCATGTTTTTCTTCATCACTGATCTGCATCTTTTTTTAAGCATAAATACTCACAATAGCCTCAGATAGGTTAACCTTTATAGAATCTAAAATTGGGGACGCTGTTTATCTGATGACCTCTTCGGTGCCGTCTCTCTGGACTGAGGATCCTGAGTGGGCTTTGAACCTGGCTGGGCAGTGGGCTTTAGATAGAAGAAAGAATAAAAAAGAAATAATTTTCACATTTCTAGCAGGAGTGTTATGGAGCTTCAACTTCCCATCAGCTGGGGGAGGAGGAGAGGCTGGGAAGTCTGCCACAATATTTGGCATAGCTGGGCTTCCAGATTGTATCTATTTTTGTAGCTGCACAAGTTGGGAGGAGATTAGAAGGATAGTCAAATTTCCTGCTCCAGGTTGTAAATTGATCAAGAGGTGGAGGGAGCACTAGACTGGGAGGCAGAAGATCTGGTTCGTGTTTCCAGATTTCCCAGATATTAATAATAGGACCTCAGAAGAGGCTCTTCCCTTCTCCAAACCACCTTCCCCTCAGCTCTGCACAAGGGAGGTTGGATTAGTTGGCTTCAACGCCTCTCCAGCTCTAATATTTTCTTGCTCTGAAGTTCTAGGAGCGCTTACCCCATTTTAAAACAATTTCATAAGCCGTGAGAATGTTTATTCATGTATCCAAAAATTAATTAGGAGTATCTCTGTTAATAAATAAATGTAGAGGTGAATTCAAAGTCAAATCTTCATTCCTGTGTGCTCTGTCTCAAAGCTTTGCTTCTAGCAATAATTAGATGGGGCTGAGTGGCCGGGCACACTTACGGAAGGCCCTAGAACCATATGGGAGCTTCCAGACAAAACCATCCAGATGCGTCAGAAGCAAAGAAGACTGTCTGGGCCCCCAAGGGAAGCTATGGGGTGGGCGGGTCTGCTCAAGGCTGCACAGGTGAATGACTGGTTCCTTTTTTTGAGGGCTCTCTCTCAGAGCAGACAATTTAGACAGGACTCACTCTAGCACATGTATACCTCAGTTTCCCTCAGACGTGTGGGACTGAGGGCACCTCTAGGCCCAGCCCCTCCTGAGCTCATCTCTCTGAGTCTCTCCAGAGGCAACAGCCACACTGGCCCCTTCTGGGAGAGCCTTGCAGCTCCTCAGTGCTTCCAGGATCGCGCTCGCTTGAGGCAGACCTTGTGCAGTCGATGATGACGGTGCATTCTTCAGAGATTGTACTAAGAAGACCTTCTAGCTCTCCGGGACCATTTGACCTGTTCAGAAACTGCCAGGCCCTGTGGAGCAGATTTCTCTTCTTTTTTGTTTTTGTTTTGTTTGCGGGTTTTTTGGGGGGTTGGCGGGAGAGGAGGTCTATAAGGCAACTCATACACGATGCCTTTTAGCAACACTAGAAAAAAATTCACTAAGCATTCAATATTTCTATTGAAATAACATATTCTCTGCTAAAGAAAAGAATGGTATGGAAAAAGAAAGGCTCAAATGCCAATCACTAAAAAAAAATCAATAACAGTAACAGTATGTATAATTACAAGCAGTGTATTAAATACCTCCATAATGCGAGCTCCGTAGGGTCAAGAACTTGCCTGTCTTGTTACATGTTGTGTCTCCAGCTTTCTAGCAGTAGCTGGTGTATGGTAGTTCCCAGTCAGTGCTTACTATAATTCAGTGGGTATTGTTTTTGTTCCCATTTTACAGATAAGGTAACTGAGGCTTAAGGGTTAAAAGATTGTCTTGCCTAAAGACACAAAGCTAAGAAGTGCCAGAGCTGTGATGCTTCCTCCAAATTGGACTGTACTGGCATCATTCTAAGGGAAGTAAGTCGGAAAGAGAGAGACAAATACTGTATGATCTCATATGTGAAATTAAAGGAGAAAAAGCCAATTTAGCAGAAACAGCAGAACAGTTGCTAGGGGCTGAGGGTGGGAGAAATAGGGGGCTTCAGTCAAAGTGTACAAACTTCCAGTGATAAGCTGAATAAATTCCAGGGATCTCATGTTCAGCATGATAATTACATTTAACAATACTGTAACATGTATTTGAATAGTTGCTAACAGAGTGGATCTTAAATGACCCTTCTCAACACACATCAAATTGTAATTATGGGAGTTGAGGATGTGATAACTAACCTTGCTGTGGTAATCACTTTGCAGTATGTACTGTATCAAATCATCACATTGTATATCTTAAATTTATACAATGTTATGTCAATTATATCTTGATAAAGCTGGGGGGGAAGCTAATGGAACCTATCACGCATCATAAAAATAATTAAAAATTTTTACCCTAATTTTACCAGCAGAATAAAAGTTGAAGTGGCAAGAAAAAAAACAAAAACAAAAAAGCTTCTGAGGCTCCCACATGTCCTTTCATGCTCCTAGGTCATTTCAAGCAGCTCTAGGTGACACATCAATCCTGTTTCTTCCATCTATGATGAATGATGGTTTGTTGACTTGCCTAAGTAATCACCTCTCGTAAGTTTCCACCCCAGCAAAAATTCCACTGGGTAAAACTAGGTTTTTCTCTAGAAATCAACGACATCCCACATATGACCACTGTAGGGTATGTGAAATTGGAAAATAGGGAAGTAGAATTTACTGCTTTCTTCAGAATTATTATTGTTATAATTTCCAAGCAGGATGCTGATCGCCTGGAGAGTTTTAGGATTACTAACTTTCTCGTGAAAATCTTATGAATGTTGGGTGTCAGAAATATCTACAAAGCGATTCTCTGAAGGCTGGCGTATATTTTGAAGGAGACTTATCAGAAACCACATTCCCCACCTTGCTCCTAAAATGCTAATTTGATGTGCACACTTACCCAGTCGATGACTGATCCGCTCGGTGGCTGATTGATCCTTGGTATCACCCCCACGCTGCCGCTCCTCACTGAAAACGCAGGGACAATAATCAAATGTTAAGTTTCTCAAGGACCTTTCTTCCTGAGAAAATCAAACCACTTGCCCTTTGTTATCTCAATGATCTCCAAAGCAATTTTTGTTTTTACCTCCATTTTCAGAGAGCTACCTGTGACGGGAAGAAAACCAGAACTTAGGTTACCAGACCTGGCGTGACTCTTGCTCTGTCACTGGGAGGATTCATAAAAATCACGTTCCTGCTCCTTTCCAGGAAAATGCAATTACCTGCCTCAAGGACTGCTAGGGTGGCTGGATGACCCGGCCTGTGTAAATAAAAAGGTAATAAACGCTATAAGGGAATTGCCGAGAGCCAGCTCAGTGTGCCTGGGAGAGGAGTCTCAGGAGCCCACTGCCCTGTGTGTGTGTTTGGGGCGGGGAGGGGGTATCCCAACTCTGTCACATATTTACTGTGTGGCTTTGGGCAAGTTCCCACACCTCTCTGGGCTCCAGCTTCCCCGTCTGGATTAAGGAGATAATAACACGACACCTGCCTTCATGGAGTTATGATGATTCAAGGAGATAAGGCACGTAAAGTTTAGTGCTCCCTTAAAGGGTCCTGGGAAACAGTGGGCGTTCCTGAGGAACAAACAAGATGTGTCACGCACAAGTCTGTGTAGACCGTAAAATGCCGCACATACGTTCATTCAGCGAGGAGCCATTGAGCTGAGGAGTCTACAGAGATGCTCAGACAAAAGCCCCCACCGTCCAGGACTGCTGATTGCTGCTGGGGTCAGAAGCGAGAGAGCAAATAATCGGAGTGGGGTGGGCAGTGAATGAGTGGATGAGAGCATTCGGCTTCTTGGAGAGAGACTCTAGTCTGGCCAAGGAACCTTCCTTCTGGCTACAATAATCTTTGAAGCACACTTTATTGTTTGCAAAGCACTTTCCCAAACTGTCTCGATATTACTCCCTACCTTAGCTGTACCATAGGGCGGAGTGGGCGGAAATATGTTGCCTTGGAGGGTAGTGGGGAGGCTGGAGGCGAAGTGGCTTTCACTGGGGCTCTCTGCTTAGCGGTGATGGAGCGTGGGCTCCCTCTTCCTCCTCCTCCCCAAGCCGTGCTAGGGAGCATCTGTCCCAGGCCAGATCTTGTCAGTGTTCTTGGGCATTTTCTCTAGTTCTTTGCAGTACCATAATGGTTGTGAGATCCGGGGCTGCTCGCTGGAAACTGTGTGTTTGGGGAGGAAGGGAGCTGGCAGAAAGGAAGCAGGGCCAGGAATCTCATCACACTGTGAGCTGCCCAGGGACGGGGGCAGAGGTTCGGGGGGTCTCTGCATATCACAGATATTCGCCTCTGCAACTCTTCATTTCCTCATTGGTGAAATGGGCTAATAAAGGTCTCCTTATCACTCTGGTCTGTTGTAAGGATTAAAAGACATAAACCATCAATGGACCTTCATAGTTGCGGTCCCTAAAATGATTGAGTCCTTCTGCCTTCTCACATTTCCTGGACCCCCCTAAGAACATCCCCCTCAATCCACACAGGCACCCCCACGTGGGCCTCATCTGCAGGTCCTGAGGGGACGGAAGGAGAGGGAAATATCCTTCTCCCTGACCCCATGAAACACGCACCTGTGTTCATCTCTCGGCTCTGATCGAGGAAAGGGAACTGGCCTCTCTTACCTTTTCTTGACCTCTGATTCCTCCTTTCTCTATCCCTGCCCCAACCCACAGGTCATATGTCATAGAAATGTCATAGAATCGTGCCTTTTAGCAGGGATCACAACCCGGAGGTCAGCTGGACCAGCTGTCCTTGTGTTTACTGTCTGCACATTCAGATTTTCCTTTCACGCATTTGAGCGCTCATCTTCCAAGGAACCCCCTGGGGTCAAACACCAGGATGAAGTCATCCTTTGCCATCTTGACAGGGCTGCTGCTTGAATAACTCTGATGACAAGGTGGCGTAAGTTTTGATACTATTATATTACGTAGATGGTGTTTCCTGCTTATAAGAATAGCACTAAGACACTGTTGAGTTAAGAGACCAGGAAAACAGGCTTCAGTCGGCAGGAATTTAGATCTTGGGATGAGCCCTTGGGCTGACTGCTGGTCTCACCCACGGTCCCTTCAGGAGGAGACAGCCAGGGCGGCCCCCATCTCTCTCTGCCATGGTCCTGGGCAGCGCCTCAGGCATCGGTGGCCAAGCAACCCGGCTAATCCGACCACAGTCGATCGTAGTGTGGAGGGCCCTTGACCACAGGCAGCCAGTCTCTAGCCTGGCCAATGACAAATGAGGCACCATAGGGAAAAATTGGATAAATCAGATTTTTTTTTTTTTCTCTCTGGGAGTTTAAGGAAGAGTTTCACGAATTAGCCACTCATTTTTGGAGCCAGCAGAGTAAGACCCATGGAGAGAAGCAGAGACAGAAACAGAACTCAGCTAAATAGGGAGGCCTAGGCTAGGGATCCGCTATTTCTACTATTGATGGTGTCAGCCGGCTCTGAACCCTGAGCAACTTGCCAATTCTGAACAATTCTGTTCCCGCCTCTACCCGGCCCCTCCTCTTCTTTCTGGTGAGTCTGCCTGGAAATCTTTTTCCTCCATTTCCTTGGGGCTTGGCCCAGGGTGATGATCTTGGTTTCTTTACTTCCACTTGTGTCCTTTCAGTAAGCTGTGCATCCCTTCAAGTGACCAGAGTGTCTCAATCTTCATATCAACAGTGTCAAACCGTCACCTGCCAGTGAGCCCCCTCTCCTCGCTAGAGGGGACAAGACGACAGAGAAGCAGACCTGTGCTGTCTGGAGCACACTGTCCACTGACAGCCTTGCAGGGCAGCCTTCCCAGGCCACCCCCCTGAAAACGGCAGCCTGTCCCCTCCCCGGCCAGTGACCCCAGCAGGGCCCCTTGTGATGTCTTCACAGAACTTATCATCAGCGAATAGGATCTTTGTGTTCATTTCCTGTTGCTACCGTAACAAGTAACTACAAACTTAGTGGCTTTAAACAATGTGCATTTATTCTCTTACAGTTCTGGAGGTCAGATGTCAGAAACAAGTCTTATGGGATGTTGGCAGTGGTGGCTCCTTCTGGAAGCTCTGGGGGAGGATCTGTTCCTTGCCTTTGTTGGCTTCTAGAGGCTGCCCACATCTCTTGGTTTGTGTCCCCCTCGTCCTGGAGCCTTTTCTCCCTTTGTCTCCATCATCACATCACCCTCTCAGCTGTCTGCTGTTCCTGTATCCCTCTTATAAGGTGTTCTGCATTGGCATTTAGGGCCCGTTGGAGTAATCCAGGATGATCTCCCCATCTCAAAACCCTAAATCATATCAGCAAAGCCCCTTTTTTGCTATGGAAGGTCACATTCACAGGTTCCAGGGATTAGGACAGAGACATCCTTAGGGACCATTATGGAACCTCCCACAATCTTGTTCATATATTTGTTTACTTGTTTGCATTTTTTCCTCTCCTTTCCACCCTCAGGAAAATAGACTTTCTGTGGGAGCAGGGGCTCCCTCACCACTGTATACCCAGGGCTTGGGGTAGGGTCTGGTATAGAGCGGATGCTGGTAAATGGCTGTTGAATGTATAAATAGATGAATTAATGAAATGGCAGAATTTTTAACTTCCAGAGACTCCTTTGGCCTCAAATCTTAAAAGAGAATATGGTCTTTGGATCTTTTAAGCCAGTATTTCTCAACCAAAGTGTGCTGCAGGGGGCTGTTTCTGCAAGATGCCTTATGAAAAAAAATCCTATGATAAGTCAAATAAGTGGGAGTTGCCTCACTGTATCACGTTAGAGATGTTTGGTGCACATTCATGCGTAAAGTCTCCGAAAAGTCCTCAGTAAAGGAACGTCATGAATTGGTTGTATAATCCAACAACTCTAAAGCTTTCAGTAAAACACTATTTTAGTAAGAGTTATTCTTTTCCTTGCTGTACCCCTTCATCATGCGCCATAAAATGGATATTCAAGGAATTCATGATGGGAAATGCTGCTTTCGCTGTCGGACTAAGCCTTTTTGTCTTCTGAACTTGTTGGCATCTTTTCTCTCTTCCCCGCCCTCCTCTTCCTTTCCTTTCCCTTCCCCCACTTCTTCTAGTTTTTCTCCTTCTTCTTCTTCTTCTTCTTCTTCTTCTTCTTCTTCTTCTTCTTCTTCTTCTTCTTCTTCT